>NW_026707800.1:0-20314 GCF_902713425.1 Acipenser ruthenus
CATGGAAGGATATGGGGCATAGTGGATATTTATTTATTTATTTATTTATTTATTTATTTTACAATGGACCGCTTTGAATTGAAGAACAAAGGGTCAGAGGATGAAATGATCTTGTGTTCTGCGATGTACTTCAGTATGGAAGTGTAGGGGCACAGAAGAGAGTTGATTTTTGAAAGCTGAATACATTGTCCTTACTGCAGCTGATCCGTTTTTGAAATTCGAAGGAATAGGATGAAATAGGAATCTTGAATGAGGTTCAGGTCACTGCAGCGGATACCTAGAGTAGGAAAGCAGTGCGTGTTTCTTGATCTGAAAGTTCTGAATAAGGGAACGAATATAGTCGAGTTTAGATATAGTGGGCTTGCTTAAAACATCCAGTGCCAGTATGATTCCTAGAAATTACAGAGGCTAAACAGATTATTTCCATCACTGGATCTTAAGAGATTAAAAGTATTTGCGAACGGGAAACATGGCAAACAAGGAGAGGTAGATGATGGCTCTTAAAGATCCCACGCAGGCGAAGACGAACAGCTGGAATGGAGTGTAGTGTTGAAGGAACGGATATCGCATAAATCTGATTTTGGACTCCAGATAAGTAGACTTTGATAGTGAAAGAGTCCTTGGAATGAATAAAAAGTGAGAATCCAATCTTGATTGAAAGGGGTTGAGGATCCATTTTAGTTCAGAAATTGTTGAGAAAAGTACTCCGGCTGGTGGTGTAGGATGATCTAGTTGTAGGGTGAGAGTAGATGCCATGTATCCCAGGCTGAATCCAGGAGATTACTAAGGAGAGATTTAATTGAATAGATGATCTGATTGCAAAGCTTCCAGAGGCGTTGGATGAGCTGCAGACTTTATGATGGAATCTGGATATCTGTATCTGAGCTAACGCACCGGCCATGTTACTATGAGTATTGGGAAAGTGGTGTCTTGAATAAAAAGGATTGGAAACTGAAATCCGTATTAGACGACAGAGAAGTTGCATGAGCAGGGACAAAGAGGACCGGTCAAGAGGGCTGAAGAGAGATACATTATACAAATGTTGGGGCAGATTGATACAAAGTGTGCGGTGGAATGTTTCCCTGCAGGCGTTCGCTCTGAGGTTGCTGCAAGACGTAGATTTGCTGCAAAACCTGTTTAACTGATCGGGAACAGTCTATGAATGCATTATCCCTCGTGAGGCAAGAGGCTGCTTTCAATTATATTAATAGTAGTTCAATGTCTGCTGGCACCTCCAAACATTAATTAATAACCTTTTAAAGTAAACATTTCAAACCAAGCTCCAGGTAATTATTATTTGATTAGAAGGGCTATCCTACACAAGGATATAAATACTGTAGCTCAGTGGCACTCAATTCCATTCTCTGGTGGGCCAGACAAAGCAATGTCCAAACCTTGGGGGGCCAGAGGCAGCTCAAGAGGTGCGTAGTGGTGGGGGGTTGTTTAAATGGTCATGAAAATCTGACTATCCAATCACACTTTACAAACAGTAACAAAACGTTGTAACACTGCACTTGCACCAATCAGCTAATACATCTCAGAAATAACTACTTAATGACACAGTGTTTGATCGCCATTAATAATAAAAATATTAAGCAAATATAATTTCCTGACCAGTATTCAAACGACATCTTGCAAACAAATTATACAAATCTCACTGTACTGCTATTAAAACATCATGTTATTAATTAATTTGATTAAATCTAGAAAATGTTCTGACAATTACTGCGCAGCAAGCATTCAAGTTAACTAATGAAAGCACTTATGTTGTATAAGCATCTTATTAAGCGCCTGATTAAAAGTGTAGCACAGTGTCTAAATATGCATGTTCTAGCTCCAATGTGTTTAAATGTAAATGAAAAGTTTCTAAATTATATACATGGCATGACAGTAAACTGAGGGGAAAATAAACTTAAGTGCACATCTACCGTGCCATCTTTGAGAGGCGTGCTGCAGGTGCATTTCCTACTGTTGCCAAACAGGTTTTTTTAAGCCCAAATAAAAGATCTTTGACAGGCTCGGTAAAGGAAATATAGACATGTGCACTTAAGTTTTTTCATGTATTTCTATAATAAAACCAAACTGTTTCACATATTAAAACATACAGCAGCCCTGCTCAACTTCCCAAGACCTTCTACAATAAACTGGAGACAAACATCTGGTGTTTTGGAAGATTTAAAAAAACAAAAATGTTATTGCTCTGACAACAGGTCAAACGTAAGAGGTAATCAATCATATAACTTGATACAATACCTAAGCTAAAGTACATTACTAACATATTTAAGTTAAATTAATACAAAAACTACTTTCACTTTCCTGTTCCAATCACATGCTGCACAATTCCCAGCTAAATCTTACAAAATTAAAGCAATTTCCAGTACTATTTATCCTAAAATAATATTTAAAACTGTACTACTCCTGAATAGGTTGTGGCTTTACTTTGCTCCACTGAATTAACTATAAAGCAGAGGATGTCAAACTTAAAATGATACACTTTTCATGTGTGTATTTCAGGCAGAAACAGTACATAAGAATACATCGCTTTTTTTCTTTCATTTCTTTTTTTTATCCCTGCCATTGTAGTTTCTTCACAATAAACAAAGTGGCAAATGACACATTTTCATAAAGTAATAGCATTACTGGGGTTTACTTTTTTTTTTTTAAATCGGTGCATGCAAGTGAAAACTGTCAAATTTAACTTAAACTCTTCAAAAAATAGTTATGCTGACAGGTAGGGCAGACGATCTGAGAACAGGTAAGGTGACAGGTGAGGATGAAGGGCTGAGAGCAGGTAAGGTGACAATAAGGGAAATGGTCAGCAAAGACACTCTAAAACCAGTTTGAGTACAGGAAACAAGATGAGTCCACACACAAATATTGCAGCATGTAGTTGATTTTTTTTATTCAGTGAATTTATAAATTGGAAGAAGCTAAAGGGAGGAGGTCCAGCACATGGTTCAAAATTTGCCTATGCAGCATACATACTGCCCATTTCTTGAAAAACGATTAATATCTCTGTTTTTTAGTCAGTAAAACCACAGAAAAAATTGCATTACCAGTTCCTTCAACTTTTGAGAGTCAACAATTAAACAGTCTTGTTTAATGCCCTGAGAAGGGGACAGTTCCCAGTCACAGGCTTCTGGAGATTTCCTCCTGCTATACAGGGGGTTTTGTCATCCCCCCCCCCCCCCCCCCCCACACTGTATTTTCTACAGTGACTTAACAGTGATACAACCCATATTATTTCCTAATCTGTTTGGGTCTCTACATTACATTTCACCCCCCTTTTACTGAATTACAATCCTTAGATTTTTTTCAGAAATGGGCAGTATGTATGCTGCATAGGCGAACTTTGCCTGTTTTCAGATCCCTGCTCCATACTAAAAGCCAGCAACATTTACAAGAAGATAAATCTGATAAAAAAACATTATTTTCCCCTATGTATCTTTTTCACATTTCACTTGCTTTTTATTGAATTGCAATCCATACATTTTTTCAGAAATTGCTAATATGTATGCTCCATTAGCCTACTGTATTTTAAACACATTTTATTCAGGCAGTTATGTGTGATATATTTAAGAAAAAGTAATTATTTTGATTATTTCTGAGCAGACGAGAAAGTATTATTTTTTTTTAATTGTTAATATTATATTCATATAGCCAAGCTACTTGTAAGTATTCTACTGTTTAATGTACGAGTGCTTTCCACCATGGTCTTATTTTGAAGTTAATGTGCGCTGCTCTACCGGAAGTTGCTTATTGTTGCCAGCAACTGTTGCTAGCGTCTCCACACACTTCTTTGGCTTCACTCAGCCTCCTCAAATGAGGACAGTCACGCATGAGAGGGTTAAGCTAGCTAAGTTAAAATAGTTGTATTGCCACACATTTAAGTTAATTTTTTTAATTGCCAAATAATTGTACAGGATTAATATTCCACCTTCCTATGTTAAAGCCAGGTTTCTAGATGTGGAGAGATAAAACATTTAACGGAGAAAACAAAATAACACAAACTTTTTCGCCAAATAAAACGATCAATTACAAAAAAAAACGATTTTGACGGAGCTCTGTTTTTTTTTTTGTTTTGGCTTATTTCGTGTAAGACGCGTTACCAAGCAAAATAATAAATAAAAAAAAATCCTAGCTGGCTCTCGTTGGTCAATGTATGGTATGATTGACAGAGGAACCAGCCAATGGTATAAGCACATAGTTGTAGTGCTCATTCTTGGGAAATTGTAGCCTATTTTGGACGTTGTGTTATATTGTTGTGTAATCATACAATGGAAAAAAAATAAATGTATACAATTTATCAAAAAAATGGGTTTACCAAACAACAGAAGCTAAATCTCTGTAGCTTAATTTCCAAGTTTTCATTGGAAGGTTTGTTATTTAATTAAAACACAGGTTTTATTGTTTTACATTTTAAAGGAATTAGCTGTGGTGACCTGTATCGTTTATTGATTCCTGTGTAGTGTGATGTGAGAGAGATGTCTTGCTTATAGCCGCTGTTCGGCCTTTACACTACAGACATCACGGAAAATACTAGCATTCATTCTTCTGGGAACGTGGAAACATTGCTTATTTAAGATCCTTTACAGATATATGTTCTTTTGTTAGAGTCAATATAGAAAGACGTCTACAAAACTAATGATATTTTTACTATAACGTTGTTATTGAGTTATGCATTAGAAAACAGACTCTTTACTACTTAAGTAAAAATACATATTTTTAACTGGGTTAATTAGTGGATTTGTTGTGGTATTCAAAGTGTTTCTGTTAGGCATTAATTATACAAGAGTTGTGCAGCAACAATCTTCTTTTGCTGCCTCAGTTCTTAAACATAAATAAACCACTAACATTTTCAAAAACATAACTGTATACTCTTCATATTTTGAACGATACATGTTTAAAATGCATCTCGGTAGCATTTTCTGACGTTACACCGGGACTGTCAATCACGTTCCGTCTCGATTCTAGATAATTCCCAGTATACTACTGGGGAACACGGGGTTGGGTACTCAGTATAACATACACTAGTTCAGATCACTAGCCTATACTAAACACATTTAACAACAGCTTGAAACATACAGCACTTTGTAAAACTGAAAGTAAAGACTTTTAAAAGATAACATATCTTAAACGATGTAAAAACGACCTTTCTATACAGCATACAACTAACTTCACTTACGGTAGCTGAATCTGAAAACAGACTGCACAATCCTGGTATGTAAGCGTTTAAAAATAGAAAGCTGGGAAGTTATTTTGGTTGACACATGCAATTGTGCCGTAATGAAAGACATTGGTTTCATCACAATTTAAAACAAAACTAATACTTACTTTTTTGTCACCAGCTTGTCCTGAGCGCTATCGAAGTGGATAAAGTTATCTGGAATTTTTTGATGGTGTAGTCCAATTATATATACGCTTAATGTTTGGTAAACTGGTCTGCTCTCTAGTCCAGGCTGGGCACGCTACACCTTAAAATAATCTATGCCTATCTGCAACTCCGTCTGCTCGCCGTCTCATTCGCTGTTGCATTCCCGTCCCAACTAGTAGTAGCGCTATGTCACTGCAACCACACCGCGTCACAATCAGCTGAGAGAGAAACGTCCAGAAAATACCAGGCATAGCTTTTGTTTTGAAACGTCATTAATCCCGGCCCACACCGCTCCCACACGTGCCTTTTTTTATTTTTTATTTTTTTTTATCGTAGCTGCATTGATTGGTTGAAAGTTAAAATACAGTAATGGGTATAACTAAACTGATACACTATGTGTCTTTATTATTATTATTTATATTGCAAGCCCTTTTTAACATTTAATCCTCCATTTCTGGTATCAACAATTCTATTACTGTTCTGGTAATGCTTTGTTGATATTAGTAATAATAGTTTTGATATCAACGATTCTCAATAGTCTTTTTATATATATATATATATATATATATATATATATATATATATATATATATATATATATATATATATATCTATATAAAACATACTAGGCCTACATTTTATTTATATATCAGAAATACAATTTTTGATATCAGAAATATAATTTTTGAAATTAAAAAAAAGTAGCCCATCATAGTTTATTCTTATAAACTTAATCAGACCCTGCCTCCATTACAATGGACGTCACATGGCAGCTTGTATTTTTTTGCTTTTTGTAACAGTTAACACCACTTGAACCCTCAAGTCCATTTGATTGGACGTTTAACAGCCAATCGAATGGCAGTATAGCTCTGCTTGTTGTCATTTGAAAAAAAATCCACCACATTGAAGAGAGGCATGGCAGGACTTTACCCCACACGCCAAAGTAAGGAACATTTTCAACAGTTTTAGTCACATTTATAGATATTTGTGCATGTAATATCTGCCAGAACACATTTAAATAAAAATAACAAAACATACGGCTTCGACATCACATTTATAAATACATAAATAATAATAATAATAATAATAATAATAATAATAATACAACAAAACAAATACAAAATAATACATTGCATAGGGGCGGAGGGGTACCCCGTTCTAAAATAAACAAACAAAATAAGAACAAAACAATAATGTGGCGGATGGTATCTCGCTCGTCCTCCACATACCATGTTTTTTGGCTTTGCCCTGCCCCCTCTTCATGTACAGGGCTCCTGGCTCTGTTACATACCCCCCCCCCCCCCTTTGTGCGCAGCACATTTGCCCCCAATGGCCACTTCCCCCTTAGTCTCAAATTCCCGGAAAAGGGGAAGCATGTGGGCAGCCATGGTGGGAGGTCGTTCACCCCCCACTTCTTTGTGGCTGTCAGCTCCCTCTTCCGGGGGCTCCAGCCACACAATCTCCCGCAGCGAAAGTGCTGCTGGGTGAGCTGGTCTCCTGACCTCCCCTTCCTTCTTCATGGCCAAAGTTCCCCTTTCTGGGGCTCCAGCCACATGATTTCCGGCCCAACCCCAGACGAAGAGGGACCATGAGCAACCCCAGGTGAAGCGGGACCGTCAGCAACCCCAGGTGAAGCGGGACCGTCAGCAACCCCAGGTGAAGCGGGACCTTCAGCAACCCCAGGCGAAGCAGAGCTGGCAGTGACCCCAGGTGAAGCGGGACCTTCAGCAACCCCAGGCGAAGCAGAGCTGGCAGTGACCCCAGGCGAAGCGGGACCATCAGCAACCCCAGGCAAAGCGGGACCGTCAGCAACCCCAGGTGAAAAAGAGCCGGCAGTGACCCCAGGCAAAGCAGAGCTGGCAGTGATCCCAGGTGAAGCGGGACCGTCAGCAACCCCAGGTGAAGCGGGACCGTCAGCGACCCCAGGTGAAGCGGGACTGTCAGCGACCCCAGGTGAAGCGGGACCTTCAGCAACCCCAGGTGAAGCGGGACCGTCAGCGACCCCAGGCGAGACAGGGCAGCAGGCAACCCCAGGCGATGCAGAGCAGCAGGCAACCCCAGGCAGTGACGCACTGGCGTCCCCGGGCGAAGCAGGGCCGGCGACCTCGGGCAACAGCGAGAAGGCAACCCCAGGCGATGGTGGCAGTGGACCCTCGGGAGGCGATGGCGGCAGCGGACCCTCGGTAGGCGACGGCGGGAGCTCCACTCCTCCCCCTGGTGAAGGAATCAGGAGTAGCTGGGGTGCTGGGGTTGACCCTCTTTGTGGCCGCTGCGGCCCCGTGCTCCGCTCAGCAGCATATGTAGGGGCTACTGAGGACCTCCAGCATAAAAAATGCTTAACGTAGCTAAATGTGCTTAAATTTAATTCAAACCTTTAGAAACTTTGGAAATAGCAGGCCTAGTACTCTCCAATGCTATTCTAAAAGATGATTTTTTTTTTTTTAATTATTATTAACATACACAGTATAATAATCACATTAAGCCCCCCACCCCCCATTTAATGTTTTTTCACAGTGATAAAAATGGTTAGTGTGGAGAATTTTTTTTTATTATTAGTAAGTTCTCTTTACTAAGGTTGTAGGAATGCATTATGAGCAATCACATAAGCAATACAATTTATGTTGGTACAAACATACCTTTTTAGTGAAACACATCTTACACACTATATTGTAAGACTTTTGATAGGGTTATTTCATTTTCTTAGTTTTTCAAATGATTGAGACAATACTGCAGTATTCACTATAAGAACTTTCTGTCGCATGCAGAGGCGCTAGATTTAAAAAAAAAAAACATACTGCTCGAGCTCTCGTGGTGTTGAGCTGAGGTAAGAATGTTTTCTATTAAAGCTTCGTTTTGACGCAATTGTTATAAAATGATGTATAACAACAAGTAATAAAGTGCTTGAATATGTGTGAATAGTATACCGTTTTTTGTGAGATTTTCAATGAAGATGCAGAATCACTTTGTAACTGCAGTTTAACACAAAAAAAGCAGTAAAAGCACATTTCAACTGCAGTTTAACAGTAGCCTGTAATAGAATCACATTGTAACTACAGATAAACACTAGACTGAAATAAAATAAAATTGTAGCTGCAGTTTAACACTACATGATAATAAAATAACATTGCAATTGCAGTTTTACCCCAGACTGTAATAATCATTGTAACTGCAGTTTCACACCACAGTGTACTAAAATTCCATTGTTTCTGCAGTCTAACTCCCACTGCAGGACAGTCCAATTGTTCTTGCAGTTTAACAATGAAATGCAGGAACAATAATTGGCACATTGAAACTGCAGTAAAATCACACTGTAACTGCAGGTTAACATTACATTTAATAGAATCACTTTAAAAAAATGTTATAACTTTAGTGAAGAATGTGCAATATGTTGAATCCTTGCTCTCAATTGTAATATATATATATATATATATATATATACACACAGACGTGCTCAAATTTGTTGGTACCCCGCCACAAAAAACGAAGAATGCACAATTTTCTCTGAAATAACTTGAAACTGACAAATGTAATTGGCATCCACCATTGTTTATTCCATATTTAATAGAAATCAGACTTTGCTTTTGATTTTTTATTCAACATAATATTGTAAATAATAAAACAAATGAAAATGGCATGGACAAAAATGATGGGACCGCTAACCTAATATTTTGTTGCACAACCTTTAGAGGCAATCGCTGCAATCAAACGTTTTCTGTAGCTCTCAATGAGACTTCTGCACCTGTTAACAGGTAGTTTGGCCCACTCTTCCTGAGCAAACTGCTCCAGCTGTCTCAGGTTTGATGGGTGCCTTCTCAGACTGCAAGTTTCAGCTCTTTCCATAGATGTTCGATAGGATTCAGATCAGGACTCATAGAAGGCCACTTCAGAATAGTCCAATGTTTTGTTCTTATCCATTCTTGGGTGCTTTTAGCTGTGTTTTTATCCTGTTGGAGGACCCATGACCTGCGACTGAGACAGAGCTTTCTGACACTGGGCAGTACGTTTCGCTCCAGAATGCCTTGATAGTCTTGAGATTTCATTGTGCCCTGCACAGATTCAAGGCACCCTGTGCCAGGCGCAGCAAAGCAGCCCCAAAACATAACTGAGCCTCCTCCATGTTTCACTGTAGGTATGGTGTTCTTTTCTTTGAAAGCTTCATTTTTTCATCTGTGAACATAGAGCTGATGTGACTTGCCAAAAAGCTTCTTCCATGGAGCCCACTTTCGCTCAAAAAGCGACGGTTGGTGCGATCAGAAACTGACGTACCTTCACCTTGGAGTTCAGCTTGTATCTCTTTGGCAGTTATTCTTGGTTCTTTTTCTACCATTCGCACTACCCTTCTGTTCAATCTGGTGGTCGATTTTCCTCTTGCGGCCGCACCCAGGGAGGTTGGCTACAGTTCCATGGACCTTAAACTTCTTAATAATATTTGCAACTGTTGTCACAGGAACATCAAGCTGCTTGGAGATGGTCTTGTAGCCTTTACCTTTACCATGCTTGTCTATTATTTTCTTTCTGATCTCCTCAGACAACTCTCTCCTTTGCTTTCTCTGGTCCATGTTCAGTGTGGTGCACACAATGATACCAAACAGCACAGTGACTACTTTTCTCCATTTAAATAGGCTGAATGACTGATTACAAGATTGGAGACATGTGTGATACTAATTAAAGAAACTAATTAGTTTGAAATATCACTATAATCCAATTCTTTATTATCTTTTCTAAGGGGTACCAACAAATGTGTCCAGGCCATTTTAGAATATCTTTGTAGAATAAGCAATAATTCATCTCTTTTCACAGCTTCTTTGCTTTATTCTATGACTTACCAAAGGCATGCAAGTATACATGATAAAATAACTTTTAATTTCATCACTTTTCAGGAGGAATGAAGCATTATTTCAATGAGCTGTAAGGGTACCAACAAATTTGAGCACGTCTGTATATATATATATATATATATATAGCGGTAGTGGACAAAGAAATGGAAACACCTGGGTAAATGAGGGACACCAAGTATATTGAAAGCAAGGGCTTCCACACAGGTGTGGCTCATGCGATAATTAAGCAAATAACATCCCAGCATGCTTAGGGTCATGTATAAAACTGCTGGACAGGCCTGGTTGCCTATAATTATGGCTAGCATGGCTGCAAGAGGAGACCTCAGTGACTTTGAAAGAGGGGTGATTGTTGGGGTGCGTTTGGCAGGAGCTTCAGTGACCAAGACAGCTCAACTTGCTGATGTTTCACGAGCAACGGTATCTAAGGTGATGTCAGTATGGAACTCCAAGGGAAAGACATCATCAGCAAAGGGCAACAGTGGGCGGAAGCGCATACTCCAGGATTGTGATATCCGTGCATTAATTCAAAGTGAAATCTTCACGAGGCATGAGCCGGGCCTGCATAAAGGGACTACTAGAATAAAGACAAAGTTCTTCTGACTGAGTAAGGACACCTCTGGTCCTGGTGGAGAGATGGACCCCACTCCGGGCATGCTAGCAATACTTTGTTTAGTGGAATAATATCGAGGAGAGAAGAGTGAATGTAAAATTCCACCGCTGACGAAGGATTGGTTGATTTTAATGTTGGCTGCTGATGTAACTGAAATCCAGACTAGCCAGCGGAGAAGTTGCATAATTAGAAAGGAAGAGGAACGGCCTTTATTAATAATATGAACAGTAGATTGATTATTACAAAAAGATTAAGATTAAGATTTAATTTCTGCCAAAATGGGCCCCAAAGATGCAATGATGATAGGGAATACCTTAAGTAAGGCTGTGGATTTAAGCTGAGGAGGAAGATTGTTGATTTCTGGAGGCCAGACATCTGAGAACCATTGATTAAGAAAAATGCCACCAAAACCGAAGCATCCGTATGGAGTGAGATGTCATGGGGGGCAGAAATGAAGTCATCGTAAACAGAGAAAGGCCATTCCAGTGCAGTAGGAGAGGACCACATCCTAATGTCTTTCCTGGCTTCAGCTGTAATATTAATGTGAGAGTTGAGATTTTTAGTTGTTTTATAAAGAGCGAGAAGGCGAGAAATAAATGTCCTACCTTGAGGAATGATGCGAATTGCAAAATTGAAATGTCCCAGGAGTGAAAGAAGGGTCAGTTTAGAAACTGAGTGGTTGATCTCAAAAGATCAAATGAGAGAGCGAATGCATTCCAGTTTATTGGAAGGCAGTCGGGCTTCAAATCAAATAGTATCCAAAGTTATTCCTAGGAACTCAAGAGTGTGAACTGGACCAATGGTTTTCCCCTGTGAGAGGGGGATGCCGACTGCTGAGAAGAGAGACTTCCAAGAGTGCTTCAGCTGGAGGGGCTGATGGAGGAGTGTGGCAATGTGCCCCGCCCCTGTGTGCATATTATGTGTTGTATGTTGCGTGCGTGTGTTACCAATCTATGTTGGTGTATAGATTGGTACACGGGATATAAACGGGTCTGTGTTTCACGTGTGATTTAAAAGGTAGATTTGTATTTAGGCACGAGGAAGTCACAAATCACTTCACGTGCTGGTTAAATGTAATATGTGAGCACGGGGTTGCACAGAATTAATTCACGTGCTGGGATTCAAGTGAATAATTAATTAGTAATTGAATCCCAGCACAATAGTATATATAGACGCACATTTCTTGCAGTCGGGGTTGGGTGTTCGGTGAGTGGAGAACGGGATTGGAGACGGAGGTATTTGTGTAAAGTAAATAATAGTTAAATCTGCTCACCGTGTTTTGTTCGTCTGTCTGTGCACTGTTTAGTTTGTTTTGTTTGTCTATTTATTTTGGCCTCAAGTGCCGTGTCCTGTGTTTTGTGTTCAACCCTTTTATTTTCTGTTCTGTTTGTTAATTATTTACCAAAACCCCAAGTCTCCGTTGTTTATTTCCTGGCTCTGGTCTGACGCCACCCACTCCGGCCGTCTTTGTGACAAGGAGATATAAGGAGAAAGTCATCCAATAAGTGCAGCAGAAAGGGGATGCGATTAATATTGAGTAGAATCCAGTAGAGGGCTTCTGAGAGTGAATCAAAGACCTTAGGGCTGCTGCGGCAACCGAAAGAAATAGCAAAGTAAAATTGCCCCTTCCAATAGAATCCAAAAAGATGATGGAGAGAAGGGAGTATAGGCATGACTTTGAAGGCGTCAAAAATGTCTGCTTTAGCTAACCAGGAACCCCGTCCTGATATTTTGATGGAATGGATAGCATCAGATATGGTGATGTAATGAAGAGTAAACTGATCCGAGGGAATGAGAGAATTAATGCTGCTGATAGAAGAGCCGCAAGGGGAAGAGGTCAATGATGAGGTGCTTCCTGCCTGACATTTTCTTTGTAGCTACTCCAATAGGATTAATGTGGAATTGAGGGAAGGGAGGGGCTGAAAATGGGCCCTCCATGCATCTCTTTGAGATCTCGGAATTGATGAGAGAATCAACGACTTCTGGTCCTTTTATAGCAGACTGGAGGTTTTTACAAGTAATAGAGGAAGAAGGGATGGTTTTTAAACCAGTAGAAAAAACATTAGTAAGGCCAGAAATTAGATAACTAAAAAAAATGATCAGGGAGATATTGAAGAGCATCTGATAGAGCCGGGATGTTGATGGGGTAGAGGCGATTAGTAATGATGAATGTCATTTAGATGGAAGAGAGCAGATGGAATGTGAATGAGCATCGCCACAGAAACTGCACATATGTAAAAAACTGCATTTTTTGGAAATGCAGAATGAGGAGTTATTATTGCACAGCTGTTTGCCTCCAGAATATTTGATGGGACTTCCATTGCTTGTTGAAAATGCAGACTGAGCTGAAGAATGGATAGGAGGAACTGCAGATGCCTGATTCCTAAAAAAATAAGTGTTGTCGAGAGTAGGAGAAGAATAGTTTGAGGCTGATGAGGAGACTAAAGAGGAGGCTGCTTTTGGACACAGAGAGGTAGAATGGGCGGTGGAAGCACAAACTCCACAAGCACGGAGACCACTGAAGAATCTATTAAAGGGATCATGATCGGGTTGAGACCAATCAATCAGTGTATTGTCCAATGCTAACTGAGAAGCTGCTTTGGCTGAAAAGGCTTTGTGATACTCATAAAAAATGGTACCGCCATATCTGACCGAGAGAGTAACAATGTTAAGTAAATATGAGTCCAGTTCTTGTCATCAGTGAGCATAAACTTCACAAAGGACATCGCGAAAAAGAAAATTCAATCACGAATTCTCCAAGAGTGAGTTTTTTAGACAGTCTAGAATCCTGAGATTTTAGAGTAACAGACAGCTCTCCACAGTCAACTACCCTGTGATCCAGAAATTCTGAGGTTGCAATAAGAATAGAGACCAAATTAACGTCTTTGCCTTCAATAATATTGCGTCTCATTTGGGGATAGAGAGAGTTGCGATGACCAACTGAAGCAGAAGAGAATACTGAACTAGAGGCAGTTGCTAGAGTGAAGATTGGCAGCTCGAGGGCAGGTGTGGGCGTGACTGAAGCAGCGGGAGAGGCGAGCACTGCTGCTGGTGTCCCTGATGAGGATGAAATGGCTGCTGGTTCCAAGCGAGTGATTCTGTTATCAAGCGCATCAAGGCGATCAGATATTGTAGAAATGGAGGTGGAAAAGAGGGTGAATGAGTTGCATGATATCGTTAAAAATCTGAAAACTTAAATCGGAGAAAGCATCAGATCAAACTGAGAGCTAAGGGGTTGTGGTAGCTGAATTTCAAGCGAATGGAGCCTGTACTGCGAGGACAGAGCGTGAACTGGATCTCTACTGTGCCTTTTGATGGGAAAAACAGGCTGAGCTGTTATATGATCTAGCTTTAACTCATGTCTCCCTCAATGCTTTCGGCGCTCGCTTTTTTTTAAAGGGGAAGAAAAACTAATTAAAAAGGGAGAAAACTCTCAATCAGAGAAATTGCAATAATTCTTATATGGTGGTACACTTGGTGTCTTGAAAGCCAAAGTTAATGCCAGTATGAAAGCTAGAACTGTTGATGTTGAGGTAAATTTCCAGCTAAATTGACTCTCAGACTTTGTGTGTTTGATATAAAATGATTTTTTTTTTAAAAACTATTTTTAAACAAAAATAATAATAGTAGTAGAAATGAAAAAGACGTGGAATAGCTGACCCCGATTTATTATTCTGCTATACAGTTTCACTTCGTTGTTCTCCGTATGGACACATTACCTCAGAATATTGTAAATGTACTGTATTTTGTTTAAATAAAAAGCAAAATGCTTTTTTATGCAAAAAAAAAGTTTATATGTGTTTTTATTTAAAGGTGTAGTGCCCAATAAAGTGGGTACCGTTTTAAGTTCATGTTGAAAATTCCTGGGAATTTTCCTGGGAAACTGGGTTAGAACAGGTATTTTAGTTGTCCCTGAGTTAAAGTAATATTAACGTGTTTTGAGCGAAACCCTTTTTTGAATTGACATTGTTATCCCAAAGCAGATTTACAAGAGTCTATTGCGAAGATGCCTCAATAATAGACCTTACAATAACTGCAAAAAACAAAACAATACAAACAAAAACAAAAAAAAATTATAAAAAATATAGCCTATAGCGTAAAGAAGCTTTTTTTCCCCTTAATTTGTTAAAGACTATTGTATTGAAATGCTGCCTCCCAGTAATTATGCAACAGTATTCATTTGGCAAATGTTTAACCCTTACGATAGGTGTTAATTTGTTAATTTAGGGGCAACTTTAAAAACCTACCCTGACTAAAAGTGTCTGCTCCTGCGACTGCTTGCAGCAGCAGGGAGTTTTACATCTGCAAGCAACAGCAGGAGGATGTCCAGTTTATGTAATCTGAAACAAAAACACATTGGAAATGTGAAAAAAGCCACGTTACCAAAAGTGCCCAGCCATTTAGTGTATAAAATATAAAAAATACATCCCATCAGGGCATCTGTTTATCATCCACAGACGGATGGTTAGGTGAAACGTTTTAATCAGACCCTAAAGCAGATGCTGAGACGTTTTGTAAACCAAGAGCAAAAGCATTGGGCATTGCTTCTTCCCTACCTCCTTTTTGCAGTGAGAGAGGTGCCGCAGAGTTTGACAGGGTTCTCCCCCTTCGAGCTCTTGTACGGCCGACAGCCTCACGGCATCCTCGATCTGTTGAGAGGGGGGTGGGAGGAGCACAAAGGCTCATCCAAAAATGTAGTGCAGCATGTGCTCCTACTTAGAGATCGTCTAGATTTGGTCGGTCGTTTGGCCCAGGACAACCTGAAATCGGCTCAGCACCGGCAAAGCAACATTACAATAGAAATGCACTAATTCGATCCTTTCGACCAGGAGACAAGGTAATGCTGCTGCTTCCCTCCTCAGGATTGAAATTATGTGCTAAATGGCAGGTGCCATATGAAGTGATTCGGGCTATAGGGAAGGTGAATTATCAAAACTGCAGTATACTGTAATACAGTTTAACATAGTCCTTACATAAAGTATGCCTTTACCTTAACAGAATGCATTAGGCTACATTTATTATTTTACTGAACTAATATGAAATCACGTAAACATCATCATTTATAACATATTTAAATGTTATAATTGTAAACAGCATCCATCTACCTGTAATCTTAGGCAACTTGCAAACTGAATAGAAATCGTTATGGACGTACCTTACATATTGTTCCCTTTCAATTCGAAGACGACCACCAATGACATTACGTATGGGATATGTCTGCCCATTGGGTAGGTATCGTTGAGCTCTCTCCAGGCCCCTTCCTGGGATGATGCACTCTGTCATTTTCTCTTTTTCCTTCCCAAGACGGTACGGTAAGACCTCTGTGTTGAGCTGAGCGTGTTGATAGAAAAGAGCTTCTCTAGTCGAATCGAGTCGATTGTATTTCTCTTGCATTCGTGCTGAAAGCTGGCTTGCTGCTTTCCCGGAATCAACGACTTTGAAAAGGCCTAGCCTTTTGCCTTTCTGTCTTTCAGCGGCCTCCTCGGTTGCGTGGTAGGCCACTCTTTGTTATCTGTCTGTCGTGTGTGAGCGACTGCCTGTGCAGTCACCCGCGAGTGGTTGTCTATTTCTTTCTGAGAGTACACAGTTCCTCCACTGGGCTAGGCCTTGCCGCATCCCCACTGTCGAGTAGACCCTGCCGGCTGCGTAGGCCCGTCCACCTCGGTGAGTCAGGCCTTGTAAACAAACAGTGTGCTCTCCCCTATACTATCTTTCTACAGTGTTTTTGCTGTCTGCTTCAATTCGCGCACAGCGGCTTCGGCTTTGTGTCCCCCTGGTGCACGCTACGCGCTGACCAGGTGTGTGTGACCACGCGGTTAGGGTAGGCACATTTGCGTAGCACCCCGCCCCCCCCCCCCCAACTACTTCGGTACCGCGGCGCTCGCATAGCCCTTGATACTTAAGTATCTCGGTGCACGCGGTGCTTGGTACGCACAGTGCACATGGTGCTTGGTACGCACAGTGCACATGGTGCTTGGTACACACAGTGCACATGGTGCTTGGTACGCACGGTGCACGCAGTGCTTGGTACACACAGTGCACATGTTGCTTGGTACCCACTGCTACAGCGCTACTGCAAGAACGAATGGTGCTGCACGGTACTCTGTGCACACTGAGCTCGGGACGCATGGTGCACGCGGTGCACACGGTGCACAGTGCTTGGCCACTGCCACAGACCTAGCACAACAGCTCACGGTATTGCACGGTACTCAATGCACGTAGTGCCACGGTACTCGGTGCGTGTGGGGCTCAGCACATACGGTGCACACAGTGCTTGGTACTACTGCTACACTAGTGCACGGGCATACGGTGCTGCATGGTACGCGGTGCACAAGGTGTCCACGGTACTTGGTGCGCACGGCGCTCGGTGCACAGTGCGCATGGTGTTAGCTACCCTCTGCTACAGCGCTAGTGGGTGAGCGCACGGCATTCGCACTTTAACTAGTGCTTGAGCGCAGTGCAAGCGGTGTTTAGCCTGCAGCATCTGTGAGGCTTTTCAGCCCTAGGTGAAAGAAGCTTGTTTGGAGAGGGCCACGAGGGCAAGCTCCGCGTCCTCTATGGCTTGACTATCGGCGGCTCTTGGAGCCCCAGAGCCCCTCCTCCATGACATAAGAACATAAGAACATAAGAAAGTTTACAAACGAGAGGAGGCCATTCAGCCCATCTTGCTCGTTTGGTTGTTAGTAGCTTATTGATCCCAGAATCTCATCAAGCAGCTTCTTGAAGGATCCCAGGGTGTCAGCTTCAACAACATTACTGGGAGTTGGTTCCAGACCCTCACAATTCTCTGTGTAAAAAAGTGCCTTCTATTTTCTGTTCTGAATGCCCCTTTATCTAATCTCCATTTATGACCCCTGGTCCTTGTTTCTTTTTTCAGGTCAAAGAAGTCCCCTGGGTTGACATTGTCTATACCTTTTAGTCCTGTGAGGACGACTGATGCGACCTCGTGGTTGGTAGTCGTCTTCTCTTTCAGGGAACCAGGGTTACGGTAAGTAACCTAACATTAATGCTGTGCTCCTTTTTGCACAGCATAGTCCTTTTAGTACAGTCTCCTTGGCTTAGCTTAACCGTTTAGCTGTCACTCGTTGAAGATGATTTTATAGGAAATCTACAGATTCTAGTTACTGACGCTTCGTAGAACAAAAGTTTTTTTTAAATTTTTTTTTATCCCCGTACAAAGTTATACCAAATATGTTATATATATATATTGCTTTAATTGAGTCTATTTAAAGAAAGATGTTAAACGTTTATATACGAACAACATACTGTATATAATTCATATTAGTACTGTATTTTGTAACAAACTATTGGAAATGTATTTTTTCTTAATAACATTTACCATAAGTGCGTTTTCTTAAAGAAAAAAGAAACTTCAAAGTGTCAAATCACGTCAAAGTGTGCTCGCTCACCGATGGTGCACTGTAGCGGTAACAAATTCCAAGTATCTGCACATCATAAATGATATCTTTCTAATTCCTGTGTCTGGAGGTATAAGAAGAATGCCCTGTGGTTGCAAATACCGACAGTATAGCCTGCTGGGGTCATGTGACTGCAACCCCTCACTTGATTTGTTTACATCATGTGGATATGTTAAGTTGTCTTAAGCATTATTTAAATGCTGGGGACAAAGTAGAATGTACAGATGACACAGATCACTACTAAACAGTACATTTTTCTAATAAGATAGTGGAAATCGTTTAAGCAACTAATGTATGTCAAAGAAAATATTATAGGAAGGTTGGTGTTTCTGTTTTACTTAAAAACTGGACATCTGGGTTTGTGTGGACACAGACGGTAATTCCCAGACTGTTCAGTCAAACCCAGACAGGTGGCAACCCTAACTCATGGAGATGGTGAATGCTCTGCAACCAACAATACACATTCTCCCCATTCACTAACAGCATGTTCCATCCCATTCCCCTTACAATATTATTATTTATTTATTTCTTCGCAGATGCCCTTATCCAGGTCAACTTACAATTGTTAGATGATTTTACATTATTTTTACATACAATTACCCAGTTATACAGTTGGGTTTTTACTGGAGCAATCTAGGTAAAGTACCTTGCTCAAGGGTACAGTAGCAGTGTCCCCCACCTGGGATTGAACCCACGACCCTCTGGTCAAGAGTCCAGAGCCCTAACCACTACTCCACACTGCTGCCGTTTTATACATGTAAAATATAAAAAAGACAGACGAGACAAACTGAACAGAGCAAGTCCTGCAACCAATTGTCCGGGTTACAATATATTTTTTAATTTGAAAGCAAAAATATATGAAAGCATGACGACCTTTATGTACAATAATTATTATTATTATTATTTATTTCTTAGCAGACGCCCTTATCCAGGGCGACTTACAATCGTAAGCAAATACATTTTATTAATATACAATTGAACAAGAACTGTTGAATATTTATTTTCGTTTCATACAGTAGTACATACCTAACTACCAAGACAATTAGTTTAATATACTTTTTTTTAATTGATTTTCATTTTTAATAAAATCTTCAGTTAGTGTGTGAATGTGATTATTATTATTATTATTATTATTATTATTATTATTATTATTATTATTATTGGACAACATTATTAAAACAAATAAGCGTCATTTTACAGAAATACGAAACCAGTGTGTGGCGCTCACCTTTGACCAAAATTAAGGTGAAATAAAGAGAGATAGACATACCATCAATTTCCAATTGTTCTGTTATTTCTTACCATATGGCGTCTTTCTTTGTATTGTCTTTATAACCACTGACACTGGCATCATAAAGAACATTATACTTTTTGACTAATAATTAAATTCTCATTGATGTCCATTTCTCTTTTATTTCTGTGGTAATTTCTGCGTGAACGAGACAGTGACAGTCTGACAGCCTCTCCTTCAACTCAGAGCAGCTACAGGAATATAAAATGGTAATGTACCCCTCTTCATGGTGACCACCCCCCTCCCCCCCCCCCCCCCCAAAAAAAAAAAATTATAATAATATGCTTGGACAATTGTATTACATTTACTGCTGTATCATGTATAAAGGGTTTCGCAGCCTCGCAAACAATAACAAACTTATGCACAAACGTAAGAATCCATTGCACGGCCGTGAGACTCTCAAAATTGTGAAAAACCGTGAGTAAACCTTGAGACTTGACATCCATGTAGTATTAAATGTCAGTGTTTATATGATAGTGAAAAATAAATAAGTAAACATCAAATAAATAAATACATAAATGACTATTTATTCATTTATGTATTTCAATATTCATATTAATGTATTTATTTATTTATGTTTTATTTTTACCAAATATATAGGCTATCCTTCAGCAAGGCTAATTCTCTGAAATGAATCCTTTTTGTCCAGTGGGGGACCACAAATAGCGTTACTCTCATCAACCAGAATCGAGGGAGGAAACCGTACTTCCTTGCACCAATAGGGACCACAATGAACGTTACACTGACAGGAAACCAAAAAATTTCAGAGATCAAGATCAAAAT
>NW_026707801.1:0-20305 GCF_902713425.1 Acipenser ruthenus
TATATATATATATATATATATATATATATATATATATATATATATATGTATATATATATATATATATATATATATATGTATATATATATATATATATATATATATATATATATATATATATATATATATATATATATATTTCATCAACTTCAAACTGTTTAATTCTCGACGGTCTGGCAAAAACGTGCCGGTGTTACGACGAATTCAGTGCCCCCTAGGATTGATGTGTCCTCGGTGGATGTGCGCATGCGCTTGCAACCAACCTTGCGATCTGCCAACGGGAGTGTGTGATTCCTCGCTCACGACCTCGCGTAACCTGTCATTGCAATCCGAGCAGCGCCTGCTGCAACGTGAACGTGCGGTCTGCTGCAAACGGGAGCGAGTTTATTGCTTCTGGACGGAAAATGTTTGTGCAAGCTTGTGATTTCAGCGATTCTACATCCAGAACACATTGTTTAAACACAGTCACAACAACAACAACTATATATTGTGTTTCTTCAAATGTGTATAAATGAGCTAGTTACTTACTCTTATTAGGACGTTAGTATTGTATGTACTCTTACTATATTGTGATTATCGAACTGTGTACATGGACATATTTTAGTAAAAGTTGCTCTGAAGGTATTGTATATTTTATCTGCTCTTACTGCATTGTGAAATATGTATATTTTGTGAGAGCTGTAAGTCGCCCTGAGTGAGGGCGTCTGCTAAGAAAATGAATAAGAAAAAGAAGAAAAACAACAACAACAAAACGCAACGGTAATTAAATGAAGTCTTGTGACGAATTGTACCAGTATGTTTCACAGAGCACAATAAACACATTGAAACACTCTCGTTTATATTTATTTATTTTTATTACTACAGAGGTAATCTACTACGTGTAAATTAACCCAGTTATTTTATAATTCAGTTAAATGCAGTACAGTCTTCTAAATGTTTATTTACTTATTTATTTGTAAGCAATTTAATTCCTGCTGACAGTGTTGTGAGGAGCGTGCAGTAGCAGAAAAGATTCTGGAAACTTGTACATAAATACTTTAGTTTATTTCTCATTGAAGAACATATTTTTCTTTTAAAATATTACTTGGTACTGTTTTTTTTGTCTGTTAATATTTAAGTGAGAAGTTTCTTTTTGTTTGTTTTATTCAGGAATTATTTCTTAAATCGTGAAGTCACGCCCGTGACGAGGACAATAGAAACATGGTTAGTAAAAAAAAAAAAAAAAAAATAGAAGTAGAAATGTTTCAATTATGATTCGATTTGTAACGTTTGATTTCCATATGAAATACTGAGAGAAGATGAGTGTATTATGTTAATTTATCAAATGAACAGCAGGGCATTGCAACGTATTCGATTGTATAATGATGAGTGTAGTAAATGTATTAAAAACCTATTTTAACTCTTTTGATCTAGTCATCTTAACGAAGATTATGGATCCAACAATGTACAGGGAAATATTACTGTACAAGACAATGGGAAAATACCCCGAGAAGGCCAGGAAGGGGGGAAAATTCATCATCCGGAGGCGTGCAGGACAATATGTGGTTCAAGGTAATTCAAAGCTTGGATGGGTTGCAAATGCTATAAATTCAAATTAAATTAAATTTCACAAAACCCCAAAATGTATAGCTAACTTACCTGGAGAGGTGGTGGTGGCGCTATTTGCCAAATAAATAATAGGCTAATATTATTTTTGTTGCTTTACCGTGTTGATGACCATTCGTTAATGGGTAAGGGCGTCTGCTAAGAAATAAATAATAATAATAATAATAATAATAATAATAATAATAATAATAATAATAATAATAATAATAATAATAATGTCTAAGGTATCTTCACTACAACGAAAACATAATTAGCCAACGTAACTTATTTTCAGCAACAGATGCTACTGTAATCGTATTAGCCTAATAATATATTGTTGGATAGCTGTATATTAACTTTGTAGTTCACCAAACCTTTCGTTTAACAAAACTCAGAGATATTCATCCCTAGTAACCAATCTCACTTAGAAAAAAGCAGGCACGGCTAACTACAGGACTACGGGTGAAAATCACTGCCATAGCTGAATATGTGTTTACAACCCTGTCTACATGTTTTTTTTCCTTATTATTTTCTTTTGTTTATTAGATGGAGAGCTCTATTATATATGTAAGAAGGGTACAGAGCCATCAATGAAGGTGAAGGTGGTCAAAGGCACTGAAGAGGCAGACAGTCTCTTCCTGGAATTTCATGCAAGTGCTATAGGGGCACACTGTGGCCAACACAGAACCAGAGAGGCAATTTCCTCCAGATATTACTGGCCTGGAATGGGTTCCAGTATTGATAATTGGGTGGGTGCTTTTTGAGTGCTGTACATGACCTACACCAGTATCCAATACAATAACTAGGGAGATCAATCGGTTTTTGGTTATAAAAATTAATAAATGAAAAGGAAGTTTAAACAACAGCTCAACTGAGTTTTCTTAACATTGAAAAATCTTACACTGTGTTATAAACTTTAAAAACATTTTTATGCAAGTGCCATCCTGTTAGATGCTATGAGACTGACACCAGCTGTTTGCTATATACCTGGTAACATTTCATCAAATTAACAAAAATATTTTCCAATAATTCACAGTTTGGTAACATAATATGAAAGCAACATGTCGCGGAATTCTAAATAAAAGGAAGAGAGACTGCGAGTTCCAAACACACAGGCCTTTATTTCTTAAGTTTGCAAACTGAAAACACTCTCAACACACAGGGTGCTAGATAATCATCGAGCAGTGTTTCAACATACAGAGTTAGATCAGTTTCTTATATACCTTAAAACTGTCAGCAAGGCAGAGGGTTAGCCAATGATGATTCAGATATTAGCATATAAGGAAAAACAACTTATTATTATTATTATTATTATTATTTATTTCTTAGCAGACGCCCTTATCCAGGGCGACTTACAATCGCAAGCAAATACAAATACATTCAAGTGTTACAATATAAGTCATACAATAAGAACAAGAAATACAATAATTCTCAAGTGTGACAAACCACAATTCAATAATACAGCAGATAATAGTGAAAGTTACATCAGGATAACTTATAACTGTGCATACCTGGCATATAGCTAAGCAAACAGATAACAGGATGGGTGGTTTGGGTGTACGTACAAAGAAACAAGTCTGGCTCATCCTGTTATCTTCACAGCCACAGCTGCAGTGTAGGCATCTTGCGGTTCCTTGTAACAAACTTTATCTTAGGCAAAGCATACAAGGTTATGCGAGCAAGGTTATAGGAGTACAAAATGCCAGTACATTATGTCGAGCCAATTCTATTTTTCTGTAACATATTCTATTACAAGCTGCCGTCCCGAGAGCCAGAGGGGGTGGAGCTGCAGTCCCGAGAGCCAGAGGGGGTGGAGCTGCCGTCCCGAGAGCCAGAGGGGGTGGAGCTGCAGTCCCGAGAGCCAGAGGGGGTGGAGCTGCAGTCCCGAGAGCCAGAGGGGGAGGAGCTGCCGCCGCCCGAGCAAGAGGGGAAAGAGGTGAAGAGCCCGCCTCCACCACAGCCCCGACCACCACCCCTGCGGTCCAGTCCGGCACCGCCGCTGTGTGCGGTCCCTCGCCCCTTGCTCCTGGACACCCTTCCGGTTTGCTTGGACCTCCCTTCGCTAGACCTGGAGCCCAGGAGTCTGCAGAACCGGTCACAGTTCTCCACCTGGTTCCATGCTCCGCTCCTCCCAAGCACCAAGACGTCGCTGCGCTGCTCCCAGACGGCGCTTGAGCTCCCCCTGGTCACTACTTTGCTCCCCCTGGGTGATTGGACGTCGCTGCACCGGGCCCCGGCTGCAGACCTCCAGTGCCCCGGTTGTCGCGCCGGTCGCCCCTGACAAACCAGTGGGGTCCCTCGTCACAGGTGCGCGGTCCCTACCTGGCGGGGCCAGAACATGGACCGGCCCACCCTCAAGTCCGCCCATGGAAGAGGGTGAAAAGAGACATTGATGGACTCGAGGGTGGGTGGTTGTGTTTTAGGGGAGGAGGTGGCCGTCGAATGGCCGGTGTCTTGAAAAGACAAGGGGGGGGGGATATGTGAGACAGCAGGGAGGGGGTTAAAGCCTCCCTGAAGAAAAACATGTGCGGAATGCACATTTGTTTAGTTTATTTGTTTTTGTTTATTGTTTAATTGTTTTGCCTTATCGTTGAATTTAATTTGTTAATTATTTTATTATTAATTATCCCCTGCACCTGGTAAATATTGTCAAATTAGGACCAGGTGCAGGGTATTTAAGGGAGGCAGTTAGTCTGCTCATGGCTGCTGAATAAAAGGAGGCAATAAGAGGTGCTCTGCTTCCGAGCAGTCAGGAGGAAAAGTAAGCGGTGTAAACCTGTGTGATATGGTCTGTTTGTGGTGTTGTGTTTGGTGGGGTGTCAGGGTGTTCCCGAAAGTTTAGTCACTGCTCAGAAAGAGCTAGGTGTTTATTTTGTTTTGTTTGTATTAAAAATAGCGCGTCAGCGCGGGAAAAAAAATCCATTCCTGTGTCTTGGGTTGTGGTTTTAAAGGGGCAACGAACCCGTGTGGGTGCGATTCGTTTTACTATATATATATATATATATATATATATATATATATATATATACATATATATATATATATATATACAGACGTGCTCAAATTTGTTGGTACCCCTCCACAAAAAATGAAGAATGCACAATTTTCTCTGAAATAACTTGAAACTGACAAAAGTAATTGGCATCCACCATTGTTTATTCCATATTTAATAGAAATCAGACTTTGCTTTTGATTTTTTATTCAACATAATATTGTAAATTAGAAAACAAATGAAAATGGCATGGACAAAAATGATGGGACCGCTAACCTAATATTTTGTTGCACAACCTTTAGAGGCAATCACTGCAATCAAACGTTTTCTGTAGCTCTCAATGAGACTTCTGCACCTGTTAACAGGTAGTTTGGCCCACTCTTCCTGAGCAAACTGCTTCAGCTGTCTCAGGTTTGATGGGTGCCTTCTCCAGACTGCAAGTTTCAGCTCTTTCCATAGATGTTCGATAGGATTCAGATCATAGAAGGCCACTTCAGAATAGTCCAATGTTTTGTTCTTATCTATTCTTGGGTGCTTTTAGCTGTGTGTTTTGTGTCATTATCCTGTTGGAGGACCCATGACCTGCGACTGAGACAGAGCTTTCTGACACTGGGCAGTACGTTTCGCTCCAGAATGCCTTGATAGTCTTGAGATTTCCTTGTGCCCTGCACAGATTCAAGGCACCCTGTGCCAGGCGCAGCAAAGCAGCCCCAAAACATAACCGAGCCTCCTCCATGTTTCACTGTAGGTATGGTGTTCTTTTCTTTGAAAGCTTCATTTTTTCGTCTGTGAACATAGAGCTGATGTGACTTGCCAAAAAGCTCCAGTTTTGACTCATCTGTCCAAAGGACATTCTCCCAGAAGGATTGTGGCTTGTCAATATGCATTTTAGCAAATTCCAGTCTGGCTTTTTTATGTTTTTCTGTCAAAAGTGGAGTCCTCCTGGGTCTTCTTCCATGGAGCCCACTTTCACTCAAAAAGCGACGGATGGTGTGATCAGAAACTGACGTACCTTCACCTTGGAGTTCAGCTTGTATCTCTTTGGCAGTTATCCTTGGTTCTTTTTCTACCATTCACACTATCCTTCTGTTCAATCTGGGGTCGATTTTCCTCTTGCGGCCGCGCCCAGGGAGGTTGGCTACAGTTCCATGGACCTTAAACTTCTTAATAATATTTGCAACTGTTGTCACAGGAACATCAAGCTGCTTGGAGATGGTCTTGTAGCCTTTACCTTTACCATGCTTGTCTATTATTTTCTTTCTGATCTCCTCAGACAACTCTCTCCTTTGCTTTCTCTGGTCCATGTTCAGTGTGGTGCACACAATGATACCAAACAGCACACCTGCTCTTTCCATGAAATAGACTGACAAGGTGAATCCTGGTGAAAACTATGAATCCTTATAGATGTAACCTGTTAAATCCACTTCAATCAGATGAATGTAGATGTAGATGAAGGGGAGACAGGTTAAAGAAGGATTTCTAAACCTTCACACAATTGAGACATGGATTGTGTATGTGTGTGTGTGACAGAAATACAATGAGTTCTGGTGATAAATCTTCCTCCCGACCTGTGAGGGCGCTAAAGAACGGGACGAGAAGTATCTGGAAGGGCTGGCCTGACAGTTCGTTTCCGGGACCGGGAAGTGGGTCAGCTTGGAAGGAAGCGAGACTCTGTTGTAAGACCATATTGATTTGACAGGTAAACGAGGGGCAGCTGCAAGTAATAAGGCAGCTGCAACCGTTTACCTAGATATCATGCAGGATTACATATAGGGGCCAGGGTAACGCTGTTCTTTTCCTTCGTTTGGGTTAAATGTTTGGAGAGAGAAGGATCGAGAGAGGAGCTCTGATTGTTAATAGAGAATAAGAGAAAGAATTACGTGTTGTGTTGTGTTGTGTGTGTCTGTGTAATTGTCTGAGTTTTTCACCACCAGACAGTTAAAGCACTACTCCGGAGCTGTCGCCAAGGGTCAGCACTATCCGGAGCACCACTGCACCATGTTTGCACTAAAGCACCATCACGAATGCACTCACCCAGGACTGGTGTCCGTCTGTTTGTTTTTGTTCAGGACTGTGCCTTGTTTATTGTTATCCCCGTGCGTTACACATTGTTGTGTATCGCCGGGGATTTAGTTATTTTTCGGTCACCAGACCTGGAAACGGAATAAAGCACTTTTTCACTGGAATACCGTTGTCTGCCTGTCACTCCTGCACCGCATCACCGCTACACCTGTTACCCTTACCAGGCACTTTGCCACAGTGTGCCATTCAGAGGGTAAATGGGCAAGACAAAAGATTTACAGTAAGTGCCTTTGAACGGGGTATGGTAGTAGGTGCCAAGCGTGCCGGTTTGAGTGTGTCAAGAACTGCAACGCTGCTGGCTTTTTCTCTCTCAACAGTTTCCCGTGTGTATCAAGGATGGTCCACCACCCAAAAGACATCCAGCCAACGGCAGGCCAGTGGTCGAAAACGGCTCATTGATGAAAGAGGCCAAAGGAGACTGACACAAATTGTGCAGAGCAATAGACGGGCTACAGTTAGTCAACTGACAATCCAGTACAACATTGGTGCCGAAAGACCCATAAAAGAATGCACAACTCGTCCTACCTTGACACGAATGGGATATGGCAGCCGACGACCTAACAGTTCCACTTCTTTCAGCAAAACACAAGAAACTGCGGTTGCAGTGGGCTAAGGAAAGAAAACACTGGACACTGGAGGATTGGAAAAACATTGCCTGGTCTTATTAATCCCAGTTCCTGCTGTTTCACGCTGATGGGAGGACTAGGGTATGGAGAAAACCACATGAGTACATGCATCCATCATGCCACGTGTCAACATTGCAGGCTGGTGGTGGTGGTGTGATGGTGTGGGGTGTGTTTTCATGGCACACATTGGGCCCCTTGATAAAAGTGGAGCAACGTTTGAATGCCACAGGATATCTGAACATCATTGCCAATCAGGTGCATCCCATCTGCTAATGGATTTTTTCAGCAGGATAATGCCCCATGCCACAAGGCTAGGATTTATCCAGGAATGGTTCCACGAACATGACAGTGAATTCAGCTTACTGCAGTTGCCTGCCCAGTCACCAGATCTCAATCCAATTGAGCATCTGTGGGATGAGATGGAACGAGCTATTCAGAGTAGAGATCCACTACCAGCCAACTTGACACAACTGTGGGAAGCATTGGAGTCAACATGGGCCAGCATCCCTGTGGAACACGTTCGGCACCTTGTAGAGTCCATGTCCTGACGAATTGAGGCTGTTCTGAGAGCAAAAGGGGGTGTAACTCAATGTTAGGAAGGTGTTCCTAATGTTTTGTACACTCAGTGTATATAAACTAAATAACTTTTTTTTCTCAATAAATTCAACCAATGACAGCCACATTATTATTATTATTATTATTATTATTATTATTATTATTATTATTTTTCTTTCTTTCTTTCTTTCTTTCTTTCTTTCTTTCTTTCTTTCTTAGCAGACACCCTTATCTCGGATGACTTACAATTGTTACAAGATATCACATTATACATTATTTCACATTATACAGATCATATTATTTAAAAAAAAATTCTCATCATTACAGAAGCATTGCAATTGCCAATTTGACGATACTGTCTGTCTTCGCATTAATCTGTCTGTCTGTCTGCATTGCCACTGAAGATCATTTGGGTAGGCTCCTTGCCGTTGTAAGAAAATAAAGGGATAATTTTTTTAACGGAGCCGAAATGCTTGACTTTACATTAGTTTTGCTTTATTAATCTTTAGGTGAATTCCCCCAGCGCCTGCTACTATCTTATTTGTATAGTGCTGCTCTTGCCAAAGAGTGTATTTGCCTACTGAAGCTATGAGAGAGATAGAGGGACAGGGAGATAGACACACACACACACACACACACATACACACAGATATGGAAATGCCTCAGGACGGAGATACAGGATGAACAAGAGTTCCAGAACTGGGTGACCCGGGTGCGGGGCAAGGAGAGGTTTGTGCTGGTGGGGGAATGCGGGGAGGACAGCGAAGAAAGCAGGGGAGGGGAGCAAAAGGAGAAGGAGAAGGAGGAGATCAACCAGGAGAACAAAAGCAGAAACATTCCTCGCGGTGATCCGGGACCTTTTTGGAATTGCACTCGCGGAGCACGCTCCCAAGTGTCGCCTATCCTGGGAATTTGAAGATCCAGCCCGTGGAATTCCAGGCACCGGGAGAAAAGGGATTGCAGGACGCGGGCTTGGAGTATAATGAGGAATTGATTGAAGGGACGGCTTACAGAGCCTTGCGAAGCCACAGGTTGAAGCTTTAAAAACAAAGCAGTCTTGCCAAAGCGGGGTGTCCCTGGAGGCAGACTGTACAGAGGCACAGAGGACATGCATCTTAAGAACATAAGAAAGTTTCCAAACGAGAGGAGCCCATTCGGCCCATCTTGCTCGTTTGGTTGTTAGTAGCTTATTGATCCCAGAATCTCATCATGCAGCTTCTTGAAGGATCCCAGGGTGTCAGCTTCAACAACATTACTGGGGAGTTGGTTCCAGACCCTCACAATTCTCTGTGTAAAAAAGTGCCTCCTATTTTCTGTTCTGAATGCCCCTTTATCTAATCTCCACTTGTGACCCCTGGTCCTTGTTTCTTTTTTCAGGTCGAAAAAGTCCCCTGGGTCGACATTGTCAATACCTTTCAGTATTTGGAATGCTTCTATTAGATCAGATCTTACAGCATGAGCAGCCAGCATGCCTCAGGTCTACAACCCTGAGGGCAAGCACTCTCGAACCCTCTCCTGCACTGCAACCTGCCTCCCTCTCCCTGGGTTTCGACTTCTGAGATCTCAGCTCCTGAGTACAAGGAGCTGCCTAAACCCAAGCCCCCCTGCCTCGAACAAAGCCTCAGCCCCAGTGCTAGAACCCGAACAGCCTCTCAGACTAGCTGCCTCGGAACCCAAGCGGCCTCAAGCCTCAGAAACCGGTGGTGCCTTCTTTGCAGGAATCGGTTTTGGAACCCTGTAGAACAGGCAATGGTTGGTGGGAGGGACCGGGCGGATACCCAAGATGCCCAAGGAGAAAGCAGGGGAATCCCTTCAGTCCCCCGGTCAAGGGCCCACAGTTTCCCCGTGGTCCTCTTCATTTTCAGGCAGACGTTTTTTTGCAGGGGCCCGGAAAACGCAAGCGGACGGAGGAGAAGGAGATCTTGAAGGACCCACAGCTCTCTTCTGCCCCTCTATCTACACTGCAACTAAATAAATAAAAAAATGAAAAAAAAACTTTAATACGGAAATATACACTAGAATTCTGCTTCGTAGTCGAATAATGTTAATAACTGCTGAATAATGTTACATTAACATATTGCAATTTACTTAATATTGGCTTAATACAACTGTATTTGTAGATTAATTTTAGTGTATATTTCCATATTATTAATCTAAGGATTTTACACTAACAACTATTTAAGTATCATTATTAAGTTGGTGTTTCAATTTAGTGAGGTAGTGTGTGTGTGTGATTAGTACCAGGTATTGTGGTTATTTGAATAGAGGTTGATTTGCAATTTGTGATTAGTACCAGGGAGTGTGGTTAATTAACTTGAATAGAGGTTGTTTTGCAATTGGATTGGTCTCCACACAGCCTCCTGTAGTGGTGTGATCCTATTGAAGTGTGTGAAAGTATTGTCTCTAGAGCAGTACGCAGCTGTGCCAGTTCCCTTGCAAAGTGAGGTGGAACCTGTGAATCTACTAGTGGTCAGTCTACAGGTAACCAGGGTCTGAGGCAGATAGGTAAGTTCCTGCTTCAAGTAATTTTAAATTAACTACATTCAGTAACATTGTAAGGTGGTGTTTGAATTAGGTTAGGTAGTGTGTGATTAGTACCAGGTGAGAGTGGTTAAATTGAATAGAAGTTGATTTGCTATTTGATTGGTTTCCACAGTTTAGCTGTTCTTTTCCCACCCAGCTGTTATATTAATCAGGCAGGCTATTTCCACGCCAGCACGAAGCACCAGCTAACCGAAGGGCCTCAACAAGAGAGCCGGGAGTCTAGCTGTGGGAGTCTAGCTGTGGGAGTCCAGCGAGGGGAGGCCTGTGCCGAGACGCTGTTGGAATAGATCCGAACCTAACGGCACTCTGGAAGATGCCATCTACTAGTCAGGTCTGTACCCTCCACCCCACCACTCCCTTTGTGCCTATTTGGCTTGCCTGTCCTGCTATGACTGTCTCTCACATCCCTGTTCTGTCCTCTCACCCTCGTCCTCTGCCCTCTCTCTGCCTCTGCTCCCCCAACCCCTCTAACCTCATCCCTCTGCCTCCCCCCCCCCTCCCGCACACTCTCTGGTGCACTCTGGAACTGTCACTCTTCTGCTAACAAAGCTGATTTCATCTCTGCCTTTGCCTCCCACCTCTCTCGATTTCCTTGCTCTCACTGAAACCTGGCTGTCCCCTGATAACACTGTAACTCCTGCCGCCCTGTCCTCTCTCTACGTCCTGTCCCATACCCCGCATCTCACTAGATGGGGAGGTGGGACTGGCCTTCTTCTCTCTCCCTCCTTACTCTTTTCTGTCCCCTCCGACCTCTCCGCATTCTTTGTTAATACCTTTGAATTTCATGCCGTCCAACTAACCTCTCGCTGTCAACTCCTGCTAATTGTACTGCACCGCCCCCCTGGACCTCTCGCTCACTTTCTCGATGAACTCGACTATCTACTCTCCTCCCTCCCCTCTCTGTCACTGATGGGGAGACCAGCACTGCGGGGAACAGGAGTTCCTGCTCTGGGCCCATGCGCTCCTCCAGAAACCTGCTCAGAAACTGGGAGAGTGCTGGACAGAGGGATGCCCGGAGATCACTCAGCACCTTCTCCAGGAAACACTCTGATCTAATATTCAGTGCAGGGGTTAAAACCCTGCTGGCTTTCCAACTAAAAAGGTTAAAATCAATTAAATGCCCCAGTTTAGTAAAACCGGCTTTAAAAAACAAAGTGGATAAAAAAAAAACAGAGCTAAAAACCTTGCATTTAAAAATGGGGTTAAAAAACAGGGGCTCTTCAAAAACCCACTGTGTGCTCTGTGATTCTTCTGACCTTGTGATCTTTAAAAGTCTCCAAGCATTTAACAGATTCTTATAAAAACCCTCCAACCCTGCATCACTAAAACAATCAAGAGATATTAAAAACAAATGTCTGTCAAAATCCAGCCTCCCTGTCTTTTGCAATAAACAAAATGCCAGGTCTCTCCAGCTCAGCTGTGGGGTGTACAACAGTCTCTGAGCAGCCTGCAGCCTAAACGCTGCCATCCTGCTAGGGATATCAATGAGCCCCTGTCCTCCCTCCTCAAGGGGGAGATACTAAACAGCGGGGTGCAGCCAGTGATGCCCATTCCAAAAAAACTGCACCAGGCATTTCTGTATCTCATTTAAAAAACCAGGGGAGGATCCAGGCACACCAGCTAATGCCAAAGCGTGGAGGCGACAAGATTATTAATGATGAGGACCCTGCTCCTGAAGGAGAGCCGAGAGAGGAGCCACTGCCAGCTCTGCAGCCTACCCTTCACCCTGTCCAGCAGCCCCTCCCAGTTCTGCTGCATGAACTGTTCATTCCCAAAATAAATACCTAAAAGTTTGACCCCAGTTTTATTCCAGCTTAAAACTGAAGGCTGTAATGGAGGGGGGGGAGGGGGTATCCTCCCAGCTGCCAATCCAGCTAGTTTCTCCCTCAGCTGATGTAACAGGGGCTCTATAGAGAGGGCATAGAGCACCCCTGAGAGGGAGCAGCCCTGCCGTATCCCTCTCTGCACAGGGGACAGTCAGACCGTTATTAATTTTCACAGCACTAAAAACATTGTGATAAAGGAGTCTTATAAAAGAAGTAAAAACAGTGCCAAAACCAAAAGCTTTTAAAACATGAAACAGATACTCATGGTCAACTCTATCAAAAGCTTTTTCCTGATCAAGCGAAATTAAACCAAAATCAACATAAAATTTGGACACATTAAAAACATCTCTTAATAAAAACAAATTATCAAAAATCGATCTCTCGGGCACACAATGTGACTGGTCTGTGTGCACCACTGATCCTGTGTTGGTCTTTAGGCGATTAGCAAGAGCCTTGGAAAGCAGCTTGTAATCGGAGCACAGCAAGGAGACAGGGCGCCAGTTCTTGATGTTACAGAGGTCTCCTTTCTTGGGTAGCAGTGTTATCACTGCCCTGCGGCAGCTCAGCGGCAGCTCCCCATCCCGAACACATTCCTACAGGACCTGGTACGGGTCCTCACCAAACAGAGCTCCAGAACTTCTGATAGAATTCAGCAGGCAGTCCATCCAGTCCGGGAGCCTTCCCTTTGGAGAGCTGCGCCACGGCCGCAGTGAGCTCTGGGAATGCCAGTGGAGTGTCCAGTCTGCTGCTCTCCTCCTTGTCCAGGCTGGAGAGACCCTGGAGAAGCCACTCCATCTCTCCCGGGTCGCAGCCCTCAGCCTTGTAGAGATCAGAATAAAAGCTCACTGCAGCATGCCTGAGCTCCGCAGGGCTGGAGACCTCTCTCCCCCCGGGCAGCCTCAGACAGCACATTGTCTTCCTCTCTCTGCTGTCTTCCTCTCTAGGCCGAAGAAGAAGGCTGTGGGGGCGTCCATATCTTTGAGTTCAGTAAAGCGGGCTCTGAGCAGAAAGCCCTTCACCTTCTTCTCTAACAGGCTGCCCAGGAGCTGCCTCCTCTGCTGCAGGCCCCGATATGCCCCCTCATCGCTCTCGCTGGCCAGCTGGCTCGCAAACTCAACAATCTCTCTCTCCAGCTCACTGACCACTGCATCCACTGACCTGGTGACATTTTGTGTGTATTGTTGACAGAAAAGTTTTATTTGAATTTTCCCTATATCCCACCACTGTCTTAAACTACTATAATTAGTTTTTTCATTTTGCCAATTTTTCCAAAACAATTCAAAGTAATCAGTGAAGTTTTTGTCCTGTAGCAGATTGTTGTTAAAGTGCCAATATGAATTTGAATGTGATTTGATTGGTAGTAAAACAGTGACGGAAACAAAGTGATGACCAGAAAAGCTACTGTATGCTATACTACTAGTGAATTTGTTAATATGCTGTTGTGGAGTATAGAACCTATCCAGGCGTGCCCCTGACAGCTGATTTTGATTACATTTGATCCAGGTATATTGTCTACTTGTGGGTTGAAAAATCCTCCAAATGTCCACCAGGTCAAAAGTTTTTAATAGAGTGGCCAGCTCCCTGACAGATTGGGGATGGGGTTCCCTGTGGTTTCAATCTTTATTAATATCCATAGTACAATTAAAATCTCTCCCCACCACGAGGAAAGTATCCATACTGCAACCCCTGAGTACCTGACTGAGCTTTTTATAAAATAAAATCTTCTCCTCCCCAACATTTGGCGCACGTGTTTTATCTGTACTTTTAAAAGTTGACCTTGAATAATCTCCTCAATAGATAAAATATCTGCCCCAAATCCTGGAGAAAATAAAACAGCAACCCCAGCACTAAAATTAGAACTGTGGCTTCAAATACAGTCTCCCCTCCACTCAGATTGCCAGTGAGACTGATTACTGCTGTCCGAGTGTGTCTCCTGCAATAAAATCACGTTTGAACGCTTGCTGTTTAAAAAATCAAATAATTGTGTTTTTTTTATTAAAATCCCTGTACCCGTTCACGTTAAAAGAGCCTAAAATAATTTTCTCCATTGATAAAAATAGATTATTCAAAAATAACAAACACGTTAAAATAAAAATGTTCTTAATAAAATTAGCCATAAAAAATGTTTAGATGCGGCTAACGTTTTCCAAACTAAGCTGACATATATTTTAAGCCTGAACCTCTTTTTCTGTTCAAACTCATTTATAGACGATTTCCCTAATATTAAGTCTGCAGAACACAAAAACAGTTTCTGGTCTGGGAAGATGGATTTAATGTCTACTCGCCTCTTACCTTTTGTTATTATTATTATTTATTTCTTAGCAGACGCCCTTATCCAGGGCGACTTACAATTGTAACAAGATATCACATTATACATTATTTCACATTATACAGAAATCACATTATTTTTACATACAATTACCCATTTATACAGTTGGGTTTTTACTGGGGCAATCTAGGTAAAGTACCTTGCTCAAGGGCAACAGCAGTGTCCCCCACTGGGGATTGAACCGACAACCCTCCGGTCAGGAGTCCAGAGCCCTAACCACTACTCCACACTGCTGCCCAAGAAAGTCTTTCAAGAAAGTCTCTGATATCTTTCAGTGAATACAGTTTCCCCCTTTGGCTGGCTGTGATGTCAGAGAGCTGCGAGGTGTCAGAGAGCCCGTCCTCCCATCCATCCTCGTCCGATCCCGTCGATCCGTCCTCCTCCTCGCCCGCAGAATCACCATCAGCCGCCGGCATCTCCACTACCGACCCAGCAGGCTGAGGAGTCTCATCACTGGGGGGAACGCCAACAGGGCCTACCTGAGCCCCGAGGCTATCCCCCCCAACACCGCTCCCTTCCAGCACCGGGTCCTCAGACACGAGATCCGCGGGATGAGAGACGCGTTTCTCTTGTCCTTCAGACCCGGCACTCGGCTCCACCACAGCGGAGGGTTGAGACCCTACGCCGCTGTCGTGAGAGTCCATAAGGGGCCCCCACACAGACTCGTCCTCACCTGTCGCTAGGTAGGCAGCAGCAGGAGATGTTCTTTTTTTAAGTTTTCTTTTTTTATGACTGCAGTGTACACCCCCTCCTTGTCTGCGTCGGCTGGCGCTGCAGACCCCAGTTCGGCTGCAGCCGCGCTGGTACCCGGCTCCTCCGCTCTCTTCCTCTGGGGCTGCGGCTCAGGTCTCGGCGGCTCCTCCACCTCCGCTCTCTGAACAACCCCGGCCACCTCCCTGTCACCACTACGACTACTTGTCCTGCTTCAGTTTGTAGCTTGGGGCAGGTCCGTTTAAGGTGTCCCTGTTCTCCGCAAGAAAAACATTTAAAAATCTCAGTGCTGGCAAAAACAACATAATCCCTGCCCTCTACATTAAAACGCCAAGCTACATTTAAACTTTTTTCCGGGTTATCAAGCAGTACAAATACTTGTCTCCTAAAAGACATGACATGTTTAATCTCTGGATTTTTACATCCAAGGGGAATCATTTTGATCGGTGACATTATTTTACCGTATCTGGAAAGTTTTCTTTCAGTCAATGAATTATTAATAAAAGGGGGAATATTTGACAATATTACTTTGGTAAGAGGCGTAGATAATGGTGTTACAGTTACCAAAGAATCATTCAACATAAATCCATCTTCCACAATTTTGTTAACCAGATTTTCTTGGTTATGGAAAATGACTATAGCTTTGTTCATCCGTGAGGCGGATTTGATCTTTTCAAAACCGTGGCGCCTAGTAAGCCCCCCCAACCCACCGGAGTGGGAGCCCATCTTTGAGCACACACAGGCTAAAACATTTAAAAAGTACTAAGATTACAAACAAAACTTTTTAAAAAACGTTTAATAAATATATAATAAATAAATATAGAAGTAAATGGCGATAAGATCACCAGTACCAATCTCACACAGCTCACAAACCCTGCTTGCACCTCCCACAATCCTCATAGAGAGACAGAGAGAGAGAGAATTGAATTTAAATCCATTTATTGAACAACACAAAAGAAAAACAACAAGTCATTAAAGTAACATAAATAAAACTAGTAAATTCCAGCACTGGTCATAATAGAACAAGAATAAACCACAGATAAATAACTGAAACATTCTAAAAATAGCAAAAAAAACTAAAAACACACAAACATTTAAAAAAATTAAAAATTAGCATGCCATCTTCACCCACTGCACACACCCCATCCTCAATACACCACCTCATCATAAAATTATCCATGTCATTCATCATGCTGTAATAAGAAAAATCAACTTTCACCCTGGTTACAACCAGAACTCTAAAGACACACAGGGCATCATCTATACCAGTGCTAGATAGTCTGTTTTACGGGATTTTAAAATCGCCAGCTTCGCTTGACCCAGGAGAAAATTAATCAGGGCACACCGATGACGATATTTAAAAGAATACTTAATACTTAAAATTAATAACTCTTTAGTAAAATGCACCCCGAGGTTCATCAGCAGGCCTTCTAGAAAAATAAAAAAAGGCCGGAGTCGTGGGCAGTCTGTAAAAAGGTGAAACACAGTTTCCACGGCGGGGCAGAAGGGGTACTGCTCCACCACACCTGGGTCAACTCGGCTCAGCCAGCGGTTCGTGGCAACAATACCATGCAACACTCGCCACTGCAGGTCCCCGGAGCGCTTGGGCAGAGGCAGCTTGTACAGCACCCTCCCGGACGGCCGCACAGACTCCTCCATCGCCAGGTGAGCCCTCCACTTGGTGTCATTCAGGTCGTTAAGTCTGAGATCATGCCAGGTCTTAACCACAGTGCTGTACAGCTGCCTCTTCTCTGCAGGTTGGTCTTTTCATCCAGGGATAACAGCATCCCATGTCGCTCCCCCCTCCTCCTCCTCCAGCAGCGCAGGGGAGAGCAGCACTGAGGGAAAATCAGGCTCACGCTCCGGGGCCTGCCTCTCTGAGAAGCACCACGCCACGAACTCCAATGCTGCTGGGTTCAGGAAGGCTCGGATCTCTCCCAACACCCTCTCTATGAAGCGCACCGAGTGCAGGCCCAACACTGCAGTTAACTCGGCCCCACTCTTCCATCACCACTCAGTCCAATCTACCAGGTGACCCAGGGTGGTGACTCCGGCCTGTAAAAACACTAAAAAAAAAGCTGTTTAGAATTAAAAGCATCAATGTTAAAAATTCTATTAAAAAACAAAGGCTCCTCAAAAATAAAACATGTACAGAGGCTTTCATCTGTCCTTAAAATCTTAATTAACCCCCAGGCATTTAACATGTTACTGTAAAAGCTTTCCAGCTCAGTTCTAATAACTTTATTGGGTCATTAAAAACAGCTGTCTGTCTAAGCCATGCCTCTCCAGCTCAGCTCAGGGGTGTACAGCAGTCTCTGGGCTGCCTGCAATCTGAACGCAGTAACTCGGGAGGGGATGTCAATCAGTCCCTGCCCTCCTTCATCTCGGGGCAGGTACAGTACTGCTGGTTTCAGCCCGTGGTTTCCATCCTAAAAAAAAATAACTAGTTTTTTCTGGACCTGCTCCAGCAGCCCTGGGGGAGGGTCCAGACACATTAATCTGTGCCACAGCATGGACGCTACCAAGTTGTTAATCACAAGGACCCTCCCCCTGAAGGAGAGGCGGTTTAGCAGCGACTGCCAGCTCTGTAGCCTTCCTGCTACCTTCTCCAGCACCCCCTCCGAGTTTTGCTGCATGAATGCCTCAGTTCCTAAGTACACCCCCAGCACTTTTAGTCCAGTTCTGTTCCACTCCAGCATCTGTGGCAGGGAAGGAGGAGACTTTCTCAGCCAGCTCCCTGCCAGGAACGCTCCACTTTTGGCCCAATTCACCCGCGCTAAGGAGGCTCTTTCAAAGCCCCTCATGCATGACTCCAGCACCGCCACATCTTTATCACTGGTTACAAACACATTCAGGTCATCAGCATACGCTGAGAGACGGATGGGCTGGGTGGAGGGGAGGGCAGGTATGGCCAGGCCAGCGAGAGGCTCCCTCAGCTAGTGTTGCAGCGGTTCAATGGAGATGGCATAAAGCATCCCCCACAGAGAGCAGCCCTGTCTAATCCCTCTCTGCACTGGGAAGGGCTGGCTCAGACAATTACTAATCTTGACAAGGCTAAAAATATTAGAATATAAAATTTTAATATAAGAAATAAAAACAGGACCAAAACCAAATGCCTCTAGGGTGCGAAATTAAAAGCCATGGTCTACCCTGTCAAAAGCCTTCTCCTGGTCAAGCGACATCAGCCCAAAATCTAAGTTAAAAAGCTTAAATACATTAAAAAGATCTCTGATTAAAAACAAATTATCAAAAATTGAGCGTTTTGGTACACAGTATGTCCGGTCACTGTGCACCACAGTACCCATACACTCCCTAAGACGGTTGGCCAGAGCTTCAAAAAGACCTTATAATCGCAGCACAGCAACGACACAGGATGCCAGTTCTTCAGCTCACAGAGGTCTCCTTTTTTGGGTAGTAAAGTCAGTACTGCCCTGCGGCAGCTCAGAGGCAGCTCTCCCTCCGCCACACATTCATTCAGCACCTGGTATAGATCATTTCCAATGCAGCTCCAGAAATGTTTATAGAATTCAGCAGGCAGCCCATCCAGCCCAGGTGCTGTTCCATTGGAGAGCTGTGTGACGGCGGTTGTGAGCTCCTCCAGTGTGATGACGGTGTCCAGGCCGCGGCTTTCCTCCTCACCCAGGTGAGGGAGACCTTCCAACAGCCGCTCCGTCTCCTGCTGGTCGCAGCCCTCAGCCTGGTACGGATCTGAATAAAATGTCACCGCGGCCTGACGAAGTTCCGCAGGGCTGGAGACCTCTCTCCCCCCGGGCAGCCTCAGTGTAAGCGCCCTCTCTCCCCCCGGGCAGCCTCAGTGTAAGCATTTGTTTTCTTTCAGCCTCTTTCTTCTCCAAGCTGAAGAAGAAGGTCGTGGGGGCGTCCATGTCTCTTAATTCCACAAATCTTGTTCTTACCAGGGACCCCTTGACCTTCTCCTCCAGCAGGCTGCCCAGGTGCTGTTTCCTCTCTTTTAAGATACAATAAGCCCCCTCCATGCTCCGACCGCCCAGCTCTCTCTCAAGCTCTAAAATTTCATTCTCTAGCTGGCTGGCCACTGCATTCAACTCACTAGTGATGTTCTGGGTGAATTGCTGACAGAATATTTTAATTTTAATTTTCCCCACATCCCACCGCTGTCTCAAATTAGAATAGCAACCCTTTTCTTTTCTCCACTTACTCCAAATAGTTTGAATATTTCTTTAAACTGTGTGTCTTGTAATAATTTAATGTTAAAGTGCCAACAGGATTTGGAGTGCTGTTTAGTGGGATGAATACTGCTGCCAATAATTCTATTAAGGTGGTGCTTTTGGGTGTAAAATCTATCTAACTGTGCTCCAGACAATTGACCATTATTTAATTTAATCCAAGTATATTGTTTAGATCGATTATGCAAATTTCTCCAGACAACTAAATCAAATTTTGTCAGCACTCAACCAGCTCTCTCGCAGATTGGGGATTGGGTTCATCATGATGTCTGTTATAATTAAAATCCAGCGTACAGTTAAAATCCCTTCCCACCAAAATAAAATGCTCTGGATCACACCTCTCTAAAATCTGGTTGAGTTTTTAAAAAAATAAAATCCTGTCCTTATACAAATTAGGAGCATACATATTAAAAAGATCAATAAAAACCCCATTTAATTTTAATTCAATTTTTAAAAGCCTCCCTTGTACAACTTCCTCTACAGACACCACGTCTACTCCCAGCCCCGGAGAGAATAAAACTGCCAGCCCCGCACTAACATTAGAGCCGTGACTTAAAATCACCTTCCCCTTCCACTCTGACAGCCCGTGCGCTTCAGTGCTGCTGTCAGAGTGGGTCTCCTGCAATAGAATAAAATTGGCTTTTTTAAACTCAATAAAATGAAATAATTGAGCTCTCTTAAAATCATCACGGCAACCATTTATATTTAAATAACTCAATAAAAACTTATCCATAAAGGAAGTAAAATAAAATGTCAATAAATAAATACAAAAAACAAGGGTAAAAGCTTTCGATTGCTCATCCATTTTTCTAGCAGTGCTTACAAACTTTTTCGAACAAAACCTCTTTTTC
>NW_026707802.1:0-45000 GCF_902713425.1 Acipenser ruthenus
ATCAATTATTTTCTGTTTTATATTTGTAATTAATTTAGAACAATTTGTAGATTTTATTTTTCACTTTGACATTATGGACTTTTCTTGTGTTGATCAGTGGCAAACATAGCGCTTAGCGTTGAGGCCAAAAAGCTGTATTTTGGTCTCATCAGACCATAGAATCTTCTTCCACTTGGTCTCAGAGTCTCCCACATGCCTTCTGGGAAACTCTAGCCGAGATTTGATGCGAGTTTTTTTCAACAATGGCTTTCTTCTTGCCACTCTCCCATAAAGGCCAGTTTTGTGAAGCACCCGGGCTATTGTTACCATATGCACAGTGTCTCCCAGCTCAGCCGTGGAACACTGTAACTCCTTTAGAGTCGCCATAGGCCTCTTGGTGGCCTCCCTGACTAGTGCCCTATACGCCCGGATACTCCGTTTTTGAGGATGGCCTGTTCTAGACAGATTCACAGTTGTGCCATATTCTCTCCATTTCTTAATAATGGACTTTACTGTGCTCTGAGAGGATATTCAATGCCTTGGAAATGTTCTTATATCCTACCCCTGATTGGTGCTTTTGAAGAACCTTATTCCGGATTTGCTTTGAATGTTCCTTCATCTTCATGATGTAGTTTTTGTTAGGAAATGTACTAACCAACTGTGGGACCTCCCAGAGACAGGTGTATTTAACCTGAAATCATGTGAAACACCTTAATTGCACACAGGTGGACTCCATTCAACTAATTATGTGACATCTAAAGACAATTGGTTGCACCAGAGCTTATTTAGGTGTGTCATAGCAAAGGGGGTGAATACTTATGCAATCAATTATTTTCTGTTTTATATTTGTAATTAATTTAGAACAATTTGTAGATTTTATTTTTCACTTTGACATTATGGACTTTTCTTGTGTTGATCAGTGGCAAACATAGCGCTTAGCGTTGAGGCCAAAAAGCTCTATTTTGGTCTCATCAGACCATAGAATCTTCTTCCACTTGGTCTCAGAGTCTCCCACATGCCTTCTGGGAAACTCTAGCCGAGATTTGATGCGAGTTTTTTTCAACAATGGCTTTCTTTTTGCCACTCTCCCATAAAGGCCAGTTTTGTGAAGCACCCGGGCTATTGTTGCCATATGCACAGTGTCTCCCAGCTCAGCCGTGGAACACTGTAACTCCTTTAGAGTTGCCATAGGCCTCTTGGTGGCCTCCCTGACTAGTGCCCTATACGCCCGGATACTCCGTTTTTGAGGACGGCCTGTTCTAGACAGATTCACAGTTGTGCCATATTCTCTCCATTTCTTAATAATGGACTTTACTGTGCTCTGAGAGGATATTCAATGCCTTGGAAATGTTCTTATATCCTACCCCTGATTGGTGCTTTTGAAGAACCTTATTCTGGATTTGCTTTGAATGTTCCTTCATCTTCATGATGTCGTTTTTGTTAGGAAATGTACTAACCAACTGTGGGACCTCCCAGAGACAGGTGTATTTAACCTGAAATCATGTGAAACACCTTAATTGCACACAGGTGGACTCCATTCAACTAATTATGTGACTTCTAAAGACAATTGGTTGCACCAGAGCTTATTTAGATGTGTCATAGCAAAGGGGGTGATTACTTATGCAATCAATTATTTTCTGTTTTATATTTGTAATTAATTTAGAACAATTTGTAGATTTTATTTTTCACTTTGACATTATGGACTTTTCTTCTGTTGATCAGTGGCAAACATAGCGCTTAGCGTTGAGGCCAAAAAGCTCTATTTTGGTCTCATCAGACCATAGAATCTTCTTCCACTTGGTCTCAGAGTCTCCCACATGCCTTCTGGGAAACTCTAGCCGAGATTTGATGCGAGTTTTTTTCAACAATGGCTTTCTTTTTGCCACTCTCCCATAAAGGCCAGTTTTGTGAAGCACCCGGGCTATTGTTGCCATATGCACAGTGTCTCCCAGCTCAGCCGTGGAACACTGTAACTCCTTTAGAGTTGCCATAGGCCTCTTGGTGGCCTCCCTGACTAGTGCCCTATACGCCCGGATACTCCGTTTTTGAGGACGGCTTGTTCTAGACAGATTCACAGTTGTGCCATATTCTCTCCATTTCTTAATAATGGACTTTACTGTGCTCTGAGAGGATATTCAATGCCTTGGAAATGTTCTTATATCCTACCCCCGATTGGTGCTTTTGAAGAACCTTATTCCGGATTTGCTTTGAATGTTCCTTCATCTTCATCATGTAGTTTTTCTTAGGAAATGTACTAACCAACTGTGGGACCTCCCAGAGACAGGTGTATTTAACCTGAAATCATGTGAAACACCTTAATTACACACAGGTGGACTCCATTCAACTAATTATGTGACTTCTAAAGACAATTGGTTGCACCAGAGCTTATTTAGGTGTGTCATAGCAAAGGGGGTGAATACTTATGCAATCAATTATTTTCTGTTTTATATTTGTAATTAATTTAGAACAATTTGTAGATTTTAATTTTCCCTTTGACATTATGGACTTTTCTTGTGTTGATCAGTGGCAAACATAGCGCTTAGCGTTGAGGCCAAAAAGCTCTATTTTGGTCTCATCAGACCATAGAATCTTCTTCCACTTGGTCTCAGAGTCTCCCACATGCCTTCTGGGAAACTCTAGCTGAGATTTGATGCAAGTTTTTTTCAGCAATGGCTTTCTTTTTGCCACTCTCCCATAAAGGCCAGTTTTGTGAAGCACCCGGGCTATTGTTGCCACATGCACAGTGTCTCCCAGCTCAGCCGTGGAACACTGTAACTCCTTTAGAGTTGCCATAGGCCTCTTGGTGGCCTCCCTGACTAATGCCCTATACGCCCGGATACTCCGTTTTTGAGGACGGCCTGTTCTAGACAGATTCACAGTTGTGCCATATTCTCTCCATTTCTTAATAATGGACTTTACTGTGCTCTGAGAGGATATTCAATGCCTTGGAAATGTTCTTATATCCTACCCCTGATTGGTGCTTTTGAAGAACCTTATTCCGGATTTGCTTTGAATGTTCCTTCATCTTCATCATGTAGTTTTTGTTAGGAAATGTACTAACCAACTGTGGGACCTCCCAGAGACAGGTGTATTTAACCTGAAATCATGTGAAACACCTTAATTGCACACAGGTGGACTCCATTCAACTAATTATGTGACTTCTAAAGACAATTGGTTGCACCAGAGCTTATTTAGGTGTGTTATAGCAAAGGGGGTGAATACTTATGCAATCAATTATTTTCTGTTTTATATTTGTAATTAATTTAGAACAATTTGTAGATTTTATTTTTCACTTTGACATTATGGACTTTTCTTGTGTTGATCAGTGGCAAACATAGCGCTTAGCGTTGAGGCCAAAAAGCTCTATTTTGGTCTCATCAGACCATAGAATCTTCTTCCACTTGGTCTCAGAGTCTCCCACATGCCTTCTGGGAAACTCTAGCCGAGATTTGATGCGAGTTTTTTTTCAACAATGGCTTTCTTTTTGCCACTCTCCCATAAAGGCCAGTTTTGTGAAGCACCCGGGCTATTGTTGCCATATGCACAGTGTCTCCCAGCTCAGCCGTGGAACACTGTAACTCCTTTAGAGTTGCCATAGGCCTCTTGGTGGCCTCCCTGACTAGTGCCCTATACGCCCGGATACTCCGTTTTTGAGGACGGCCTGTTCTAGACAGATTCACAGTTGTGCCATATTCTCTCCATTTCTTAATAATGGACTTTACTGTGCTCTGAGAGGATATTCAATGCCTTGGAAATGTTCTTATATCCTACCCCTGATTGGTGCTTTTGAATAACCTTATTCCGGATTTGCTTTGAATGTTCCTTCATCTTCATCATGTAGTTTTTGTTAGGAAATGTACTAACCAACTGTGGGACCTCCCAGAGACAGGTGTATTTAACCTGAAATCATGTGAAACACCTTAATTGCACACAGGTGGACTCCATTCAACTAATTATGTGACTTCTAAAGACAATTGGTTGCACCAGAGCTTATTTAGGTGTGTCATAGCAAAGGGGGTGAATACTTATGCAATCAATTATTTTCTGTTTTATATTTGTAATTAATTTAGAACAATTTGTAGATTTTATTTTTCACTTTGACATTATGGACTTTTCTTGTGTTGATCAGTGGCAAACATAGCGCTTAGCGTTGAGGACAAAAAGCTCTATTTTGGTCTCATCAGACCATAGAATCTTCTTCCACTTGGTCTCAGAGTCTCCCACATGCCTTCTGGGAAACTCTAGCCGAGATTTGATGCGAGTTTTTTTCAACAATGGCTTTCTTTTTGCCACTCTCCCATAAAGGCCAGTTTTGTGAAGCACCCGGGCTATTATTGCCATATGCACAGTGTCTCCCAGCTCAGCCGTGGAACACTGTAACTCCTTTAGAGTTGCCATAGGCCTCTTGGTGGCCTCCCTGACTAGTGCCCTATACGCCCGGATACTCCGTTTTTGAGGACGGCCTGTTCTAGACAGATTCACAGTTGTGCCATATTCTCTCCATTTCTTAATAATGGACTTTACTGTGCTCTGAGAGGATATTCAATGCCTTGGAAATGTTCTTATATCCTACCCCTGATTGGTGCTTTTGAAGAACCTCATTTCGGATTTGCTTTGAATGTTCCTTCATCTTCATGATGTAGTTTTTGTTAGGAAATGTACTAACCAACTGTGGGACCTCCCAGAGACAGGTGTATTTAACCTGAAATCATGTGAAACACCTTAAATGCACACAGGTGGACTCCATTCAACTAATTATGTGACTTCTAAAGACAATTGGTTGCACCAGAGCTTATTTAGGTGTGTCATAGCAAAGGGGGTGAATACTTATGCAATCAATTATTTTCTGTTTTATATTTGTAATTAATTTAGAACAATTTGTAGATTTTATTTTTCACTTTGACATTATGGACTTTTCTTGTGTTGATCAGTGGCAAACATAGCGCTTAGCGTTGAGGCCAAAAAGCTCTATTTTGGTCTCATCAGACCATAGAATCTTCTTCCACTTGGTCTCAGAGTCTCCCACATGCCTTCTGGGAAACTCTAGCTGAGATTTGATGCGAGTTTTTTTCAGCAATGGCTTTCATTTTGCCACTCTCCCATAAAGGCCAGTTTTGTGAAGCACCCGGGCTATTGTTGCCACATGCACAGTGTCTCCCAGCTCAGCCGTGGAACACTGTAACTCCTTTAGAGTTGCCATAGGCCTCTTGGTGGCCTCCCTGACTAGTGCCCTATACGCCCGGATACTCCGTTTTTGAGGACGGCCTGTTCTAGACAGATTCACAGTTGTGCCATATTCTCTCCATTTCTTAATAATGGACTTTACTGTGCTCTGAGAGGATATTCAATGCCTTGGAAATGTTCTTATATCCTACCCCTGATTGGTGCTTTTGAAGAACCTCATTTCGGATTTACTTTGAATGTTCCTTCATCTTCATGATGTAGTTTTTGTTAGGAAATGTACTAACCAACTGTGGGACCTCCCAGAGACAGGTGTATTTAACCTGAAATCATGTGAAACACCTTAATTGCACACAGGTGGACTCCATTCAACTAATTATGTGACTTCTAAAGACAATTGGTTGCACCAGAGCTTATTTAGGTGTGTCATAGCAAAGGGGGTGAATACTTATGCAATCAATTATTTTCTGTTTTATATTTGTAATTAATTTAGAACAATTTGTAGATTTTATTTTTCACTTTGACATTATGGACTTTTCTTGTGTTGATCAGTGGCAAACATAGCGCTTAGCGTTGAGGCCAAAAAGCTCTATTTTGGTCTCATCAGACCATAGAATCTTCTTCCACTTGGTCTCAGAGTCTCCCACATGCCTTCTGGGAAACTCTAGCTGAGATTTGATGCGAGTTTTTTTCAGCAATGGCTTTCTTTTTGCCACTCTCCCATAAAGGCCAGTTTTGTGAAGCATCCGGGCTATTGTTGCCACATGCACAGTGTCTCCCAGCTCAGCCGTGGAACACTGTAACTCCTTTAGAGTTGCCATAGGCCTCTTGGTGGCCTCCCTGACTAGTGCCCTATACGCCCGGATACTCCGTTTTTGAGGACGGCCTGTTCTAGACAGATTCACAGTTGTGCCATATTCTCTCCATTTCTTAATAATGGACTTTACTGTGCTCTGAGAGGATATTCAATGCCTTGGAAATGTTCTTATATCCTACCCCTGATTGGTGCTTTTGAAGAACCTTATTCCGGATTTGCTTTGAATGTTCCTTCATCTTCATCATGTAGTTTTTGTTAGGCAATGTACTAACCAACTGTGGGACCTCCCAGAGACAGGTGTATTTAACCTGAAATCATGTGAAACACCTTAATTGCACACAGGTGGACTCCATTCAACTAATTATGTGACTTCTAAAGACAATTGGTTGCACCAGAGCTTATTTAGGTGTGTCATAGCAAAGGGGGGTGAATACTTATGCAATCAATTATTTTCTGTTTTATATTTGTAATTAATTTAGAACAATTTGTAGATTTTATTTTTCACTTTGACATTATGGACTTTTCTTGTGTTGATCAGTGGCAAACATAGCGCTTAGCGTTGAGGCCAAAAAGCTCTATTTTGGTCTCATCAGACCATAGAATCTTCTTCCACTTGGTCTCAGAGTCTCCCACATGCCTTCTGGGAAACTCTAGCTGAGATTTGATGCGAGTTTTTTTCAGCAATGGCTTTCTTTTTGCCACTCTCCCATAAAGGCCAGTTTTGTGAAGCACCCGGGCTATTGTTGCCACATGCACAGTGTCTCCCAGCTCAGCCATGGAACACTGTAACTCCTTTAGAGTTGCCATAGGCCTCTTGGTGGCCTCCCTGACTAGTGCCCTATATGCCCGGATACTCCGTTTTTGAGGACGGCCTGTTCTAGACAGATTCACAGTTGTGCCATATTCTCTCCATTTCTTAATAATGGACTTTACTGTGCTCTGAGAGGATATTCAATGCCTTGGAAATGTTCTTATATCCTACACCTGATTGGTGCTTTTGAAGAACCTCATTTCGGATTTGCTTTGAATGTTCCTTCATCTTCATGATGTAGTTTTTGTTAGGAAATGTACTAACCAACTGTGGGACCTCCCAGAGACAGGTGTATTTAACCTGAAATCATGTGAAACACCTTAAATGCACACAGGTGGACTCCATTCAACTAATTATGTGACTTCTAAAGACAATTGGTTGCACCAGAACTTATTTAGGTGTGTCATAGCAAAGGGGGTGAATACTTATGCAATCAATTATTTTCTGTTTTATATTTGTAATTAATTTAGAACAATTTGTAGATTTTATTTTTCACTTTGACATTATTGACTTTTCTTGTGTTGATCAGTGGCAAACATAGCGATTAGCGTTGAGGCCAAAAAGCTCTATTTTGGTCTCATCAGACCATAGAATCTTCTTCCACTTGGTCTCAGAGTCTCCCACATGCCTTCTGGGAAACTCTAGCTGAGATTTGATGCGAGTTTTTTTCAGCAATGGCTTTCATTTTGCCACTCTCCCATAAAGGCCAGTTTTGTGAAGCACCCGGGCTATTGTTGCCACATGCACAGTGTCTCCCAGCTCAGCCGTGGAACACTGTAACTCCTTTAGAGTTGCCATAGGCCTCTTGGTGGCCTCCCTGACTAGTGCCCTATATGCCCGGATACTCCGTTTTTGAGGACGGCCTGTTCTAGACAGATTCACAGTTGTGCCATATTCTCTCCATTTCTTAATAATGGACTTTACTGTGCTCTGAGAGGATATTCAATGCCTTGGAAATGTTCTTATATCCTACCCCTGATTGGTGCTTTTGAAGAACCTCATTTCGGATTTGCTTTGAATGTTCCTTCATCTTCATGATGTAGTTTTTGTTATGAAATGTACTAACCAACTGTGGGACCTCCCAGAGACAGGTGTATTTAACCTGAAATCATGTGAAACACCTTAAATGCACACAGGTGGACTCCATTCAACTAATTATGTGACTTCTAAAGACAATTGGTTGCACCAGAGCTTATTTAGGTGTGTCATAGCAAAGGGGGTGAATACTTATGCAATCAATTATTTTCTGTTTTATATTTGTAATTAATTTAGAACAATTTGTAGATTTTATTTTTCACTTTGACATTATGGACTTTTCTTGTGTTGATCAGTGGCAAACATAGCGCTTAGCGTTGAGGCCAAAAAGCTCTATTTTGGTCTCATCAGACCATAGAATCTTCTTCCACTTGGTCTCAGAGTCTCCCACATGCCTTCTGGGAAACTCTAGCTGAGATTTGATGCGAGTTTTTTTCAGCAATGGCTTTCATTTTGCCACTCTCCCATAAAGGCCAGTTTTGTGAAGCACCCGGGCTATTGTTGCCACATGCACAGTGTCTCCCAGCTCAGCCGTGGAACACTGTAACTCCTTTAGAGTTGCCATAGGCCTCTTGGTGGCCTCCCTGACTAGTGCCCTATACGCCCGGATACTCCGTTTTTGAGGACGGCCTGTTCTAGACAGATTCACAGTTGTGCCATATTCTCTCCATTTCTTAATAATGGACTTTACTGTGCTCTGAGAGGATATTCAATGCCTTGGAAATGTTCTTATATCCTACCCCTGATTGGTGCTTTTGAAGAACCTCATTTCGGATTTGCTTTGAATGTTCCTTCATCTTCATCATGTAGTTTTTGTTAGGAAATGTACTAACCAACTGTGGGACCTCCCAGAGACAGGTGTATTTAACCTGAAATCATGTGAAACACCTTAATTGCACACAGGTGGACTCCATTCAACTAATTATGTGACTTCTAAAGACAATTGGTTGCACCAGAGCTTATTTAGGTGTGTCATAGCAAAGGGGGTGAATACTTATGCAATCAATTATTTTCTGTTTTATATTTGTAATTAATTTAGAACAATTTGTAGATTTTATTTTTCACTTTGACATTATGGACTTTTCTTGTGTTGATCAGTGGCAAACATAGCGCTTAGCGTTGAGGCCAAAAAGCTCTATTTTGGTCTCATCAGACCATAGAATCTTCTTCCACTTGGTCTCAGAGTCTCCCACATGCCTTCTGGGAAACTCTAGCTGAGATTTGATGCGAGTTTTTTTCAGCAATGGCTTTCTTTTTGCCACTCTCCCATAAAGGCCAGTTTTGTGAAGCATCCGGGCTATTGTTGCCACATGCACAGTGTCTCCCAGCTCAGCCGTGGAACACTGTAACTCCTTTAGAGTTGCCATAGGCCTCTTGGTGGCCTCCCTGACTAGTGCCCTATACGCCCGGATACTCCGTTTTTGAGGACGGCCTGTTCTAGACAGATTCACAGTTGTGCCATATTCTCTCCATTTCTTAATAATGGACTTTACTGTGCTCTGAGAGGATATTCAATGCCTTGGAAATGTTCTTATATCCTACCCCTGATTGGTGCTTTTGAAGAACCTTATTCCGGATTTGCTTTGAATGTTCCTTCATCTTCATCATGTAGTTTTTGTTAGGCAATGTACTAACCAACTGTGGGACCTCCCAGAGACAGGTGTATTTAACCTGAAATCATGTGAAACACCTTAATTGCACACAGGTGGACTCCATTCAACTAATTATGTGACTTCTAAAGACAATTGGTTGCACCAGAGCTTATTTAGGTGTGTCATAGCAAAGGGGGTGAATACTTATGCAATCAATTATTTTCTGTTTTATATTTGTAATTAATTTAGAACAATTTGTAGATTTTATTTTTCACTTTGACATTATGGACTTTTCTTGGGTTGATCAGTGGCAAACATAGCGCTTAGCGTTGAGGCCAAAAAGCTCTATTTTGGTCTCATCAGACCATAGAATCTTCTTCCACTTGGTCTCAGAGTCTCCCACATGCCATCTGGGAAACTCTAGCTGAGATTTGATGCGAGTTTTTTTCAGCAATGGCTTTCTTTTTGCCACTCTCCCATAAAGGCCAGTTTTGTGAAGCACCCGGGCTATTGTTGCCACATGCACAGTGTCTCCCAGCTCAGCCATGGAACACTGTAACTCCTTTAGAGTTGCCATAGGCCTCTTGGTGGCCTCCCTGACTAGTGCCCTATACGCCCGGATACTCCGTTTTTGAGGACGGCCTGTTCTAGACAGATTCACAGTTGTGCCATATTCTCTCCATTTCTTAATAATGGACTTTACTGTGCTCTGAGAGGATATTCAATGCCTTGGAAATGTTCTTATATCCTACACCTGATTGGTGCTTTTGAAGAACCTCATTTCGGATTTGCTTTGAATGTTCCTTCATCTTCATGATGTAGTTTTTGTTAGGAAATGTACTAACCAACTGTGGGACCTCCCAGAGACAGGTGTATTTAACCTGAAATCATGTGAAACACCTTAAATGCACACAGGTGGACTCCATTCAACTAATTATGTGACTTCTAAAGACAATTGGTTGCACCAGAACTTATTTAGGTGTGTCATAGCAAAGGGGGTGAATACTTATGCAATCAATTATTTTCTGTTTTATATTTGTAATTAATTTAGAACAATTTGTAGATTTTATTTTTAACTTTGACATTATTGACTTTTCTTGTGTTGATCAGTGGCAAACATAGCGATTAGCGTTGAGGCCAAAAAGCTCTATTTTGGTCTCATCAGACCATAGAATCTTCTTCCACTTGGTCTCAGAGTCTCCCACATGCCTTCTGGGAAACTCTAGCTGAGATTTGATGCGAGTTTTTTTCAGCAATGGCTTTCATTTTGCCACTCTCCCATAAAGGCCAGTTTTGTGAAGCACCCGGGCTATTGTTGCCACATGCACAGTGTCTCCCAGCTCAGCCGTGGAACACTGTAACTCCTTTAGAGTTGCCATAGGCCTCTTGGTGGCCTCCCTGACTAGTGCCCTATATGCCCGGATACTCCGTTTTTGAGGACGGCCTGTTCTAGACAGATTCACAGTTGTGCCATATTCTCTCCATTTCTTAATAATGGACTTTACTGTGCTCTGAGAGGATATTCAATGCCTTGGAAATGTTCTTATATCCTACCCCTGATTGGTGCTTTTGAAGAACCTCATTTCGGATTTGCTTTGAATGTTCCTTCATCTTCATGATGTAGTTTTTGTTATGAAATGTACTAACCAACTGTGGGACCTCCCAGAGACAGGTGTATTTAACCTGAAATCATGTGAAACACCTTAAATGCACACAGGTGGACTCCATTCAACTAATTATGTGACTTCTAAAGACAATTGGTTGCACCAGAGCTTATTTAGGTGTGTCATAGCAAAGGGGGTGAATACTTATGCAATCAATTATTTTCTGTTTTATATTTGTAATTAATTTAGAACAATTTGTAGATTTTATTTTTCACTTTGACATTATGGACTTTTCTTGTGTTGATCAGTGGCAAACATAGCGCTTAGCGTTGAGGCCAAAAAGCTCTATTTTGGTCTCATCAGACCATAGAATCTTCTTCCACTTGGTCTCAGAGTCTCCCACATGCCTTCTGGGAAACTCTAGCTGAGATTTGATGCGAGTTTTTTTCAGCAATGGCTTTCATTTTGCCACTCTCCCATAAAGGCCAGTTTTGTGAAGCACCCGGGCTATTGTTGCCACATGCACAGTGTCTCCCAGCTCAGCCGTGGAACACTGTAACTCCTTTAGAGTTGCCATAGGCCTCTTGGTGGCCTCCCTGACTAGTGCCCTATACGCCCGGATACTCCGTTTTTGAGGACGGCCTGTTCTAGACAGATTCACAGTTGTGCCATATTCTCTCCATTTCTTAATAATGGACTTTACTGTGCTCTGAGAGGATATTCAATGCCTTGGAAATGTTCTTATATCCTACCCCTGATTGGTGCTTTTGAAGAACCTCATTTCGGATTTGCTTTGAATGTTCCTTCATCTTCATGATGTAGTTTTTGTTAGGAAATGTACTAACCAACTGTGGGACCTCCCAGAGACAGGTGTATTTAACCTGAAATCATGTGAAACACCTTAATTGCACACAGGTGGACTCCATTCAACTAATTATGTGACTTCTAAAGACAATTGGTTGCACCAGAGCTTATTTAGGTGTGTCATAGCAAAGGGGGTGAATACTTATGCAATCAATTATTTTCTGTTTTATATTTGTAATTAATTTAGAACAATTTGTAGATTTTATTTTTCACTTTGACATTATGGACTTTTCTTGTGTTGATCAGTGGCAAACATAGCGCTTAGCGTTGAGGCCAAAAAGCTCTATTTTGGTCTCATCAGACCATAGAATCTTCTTCCACTTGGTCTCAGAGTCTCCCACATGCCTTCTGGGAAACTCTAGCTGAGATTTGATGCGAGTTTTTTTCAGCAATGGCTTTCTTTTTGCCACTCTCCCATAAAGGCCAGTTTTGTGAAGCATCCGGGCTATTATTGCCACATGCACAGTGTCTCCCAGCTCAGCCGTGGAACACTGTAACTCCTTTAGAGTTGCCATAGGCCTCTTGGTGGCCTCCCTGACTAGTGCCCTATACGCCCGGATACTCCGTTTTTGAGGACGGCCTGTTCTAGACAGATTCACAGTTGTGCCATATTCTCTCCATTTCTTAATAATGGACTTTACTGTGCTCTGAGAGGATATTCAATGCCTTGGAAATGTTCTTATATCCTACCCCTGATTGGTGCTTTTGAAGAACCTCATTTCGGATTTGCTTTGAATGTTCCTTCATCTTCATGATGTAGTTTTTGTTAGGAAATGTACTAACCAACTGTGGGACCTCCCAGAGACAGGTGTATTTAACCTGAAATCATGTGAAACACCTTAATTGCACACAGGTGGACTCCATTCAACTAATTATGTGACTTCTAAAGACAATTGGTTGCACCAGAGCTTATTTAGGTGTGTCATAGCAAAGGGGGTGAATACTTATGCAATCAATTATTTTCTGTTTTATATTTGTAATTAATTTAGAAAAATTTGTAGATTTTATTTTTCACTTTGACATTATGGACTTTTCTTGTGTTGATCAGTGGCAAACATAGCACTTAGCGTTGAGGCCAAAAAGCTCTATTTTGGTCTCATCAGACCATAGAATCTTCTTCCACTTGGTCTCAGAGTCTCCCACATGCCTTCTGGGAAACTCTAGCCGAGATTTGATGCGAGTTTTTTTCAACAATGGCTTTCTTTTTGCCACTCTCCCATAAAGGCCAGTTTTGTGAAGCACCCGGGCTATTGTTGCCATATGCACAGTGTCTCCCAGCTCAGCCGTGGAACACTGTAACTCCTTAAGAGTTGCCATAGGCCTCTTGGTGGCCTCCCTGACTAGTGCCCTATACGCCCGGATACTCCGTTTTTGAGGACGGCCTGTTCTAGACAGATTCACAGTTGTGCCATATTCTCTCCATTTCTTAATAATGGACTTTACTGTGCTCTGAGAGGATATTCAATGCCTTGGAAATGTTCTTATATCCTACCCCTGATTGGTGCTTTTGAAGAACCTTATTCCGGATTTGCTTTGAATGTTCCTTCATCTTCATGATGTAGTTTCTGTTAGGAAATGTACTAACCAACTGTGGGACCTCCCAGAGACAGGTGTATTTAACCTGAAATTATGTGAAACACCTTAATTGCACACAGGTAGACTCCATTCAACTAATTATGTGACTTCTAAAGAGAATTGGTTGCACCAGAGCTTATTTTGGTGTGTCATAGCAAAGGGGGTGAATACTTATGCAATCAATTATTTTCTGTTTTATATTTGTAATTAATTTAGAACAATTTGTAGATTTTATTTTTCACTTTGACATTATGGACTTTTCTTGTGTTGATCAGTGGCAAACATAGCGCTTAGCGTTGAGGCCAAAAAGCTCTATTTTGGTCTCATCAGACCATAGAATCTTCTTCCACTTGGTCTCAGAGTCTCCCACATGCCTTCTGGGAAACTCTAGCCGAGATTTGATGCGAGTTTTTTTCAACAATGGCTTTCTTTTTGCCACTCTCCCATAAAGGCCAGTTTTGTGAAGCACCCGGGCTATTGTTGCCATATGCACAGTGTCTCCCAGCTCAGCCGTGGAACACTGTAACTCCTTTAGAGTTGCCATAGGCCTCTTGGTGGCCTCCCTGACTAGTGCCCTATACGCCCGGATACTCCGTTTTTTGAGGACGGCCTGTTCTAGACAGATTCACAGTTGTGCCATATTCTCTCCATTTCTTAATAATAGACTTTACTGTGCTCTGAGAGGATATTCAATGCCTTGGAAATGTTCTTATATCCTACCCCTGATTGGTGCTTTTGAAGAACCTCATTTCGGATTTGCTTTGAATGTTCCTTCATCTTCATGATGTAGTTTTTGTTAGGAAATGTACTAACCAACTGTGGGACCTCGCAGAGACAGGTGTATTTAACCTGAAATCATGTGAAACACCTTAATTGCACACAGGTGGACTCCATTCAACTAATTATGTGACTTCTAAAGACAATTGGTTGCACCAGAGCTTATTTAGGTGTGTCATAGCAAAGGGGGTGAATACTTATGCAATCAATTATTTTCTGTTTTATATTTGTAATTAATTTAGAAAAAATTGTAGATTTTATTTTTCACTTTGACATTATGGACTTTTCTTGTGTTGATCAGTGGCAAACATAGCGCTTAGCGTTGAGGCCAAAAAGCTCTATTTTGGTCTCATCAGACCATAGAATCTTCTTCCACTTGGTCTCAGAGTCTCCCACATGCCTTCTGGGAAACTCTAGCCGAGATTTGATGCGAGTTTTTTTCAACAATGGCTTTCTTTTTGCCACTCTCCCATAAAGGCCAGTTTTGTGAAGCACCCGGGCTATTGTTGCCATATGCACAGTGTCTCCCAGCTCAGCCGTGGAACACTGTAATTCCTTTAGAGTTGCCATAGGCCTCTTGGTGGCCTCCCTGACTAGTGCCCTATACGCCCGGATACTCCGTTTTTGAGGACGGCCTGTTCTAGACAGATTCACAGTTGTGCCATATTCTCTCCATTTCTTAATAATGGACTTTACTGTGCTCTGAGAGGATATTCAATGCCTTGGAAATGTTCTTATATCCTACCCCTGATTGGTGCTTTTGAAGAACCTTATTCCGGATTTGCTTTGAATGTTCCTTCATCTTCATGATGTAGTTTTTGTTAGGAAATGTACTAACCAACTGTGGGACCTCCCAGAGACAGGTGTATTTAACCTGAAATTATGTGAAACACCTTAATTGCACACAGGTGGACTCCATTCAACTAATTATGTGACTTCTAAAGACAATTGGTTGCACCAGAGCTTATTTTGGTGTGTCATAGCAAAGGGGGTGAATACTTATGCAATCAATTATTTTCTGTTTTATATTTGTAATTAATTTAGAACAATTTGTAGATTTTATTTTTCACTTTGACATTATGGACTTTTCTTGTGTTGATCAGTGGCAAACATAGCGCTTAGCGTTGAGGCCAAAAAGCTCTATTTTGGTCTCATCAGACCATAAAATCTTCTTCCACTTGGTCTCAGAGTCTCCCACATGCCTTCTGGGAAACTCTAGCCGAGATTTGATGCGAGTTTTTTTCAACAATGGCTTTCTTCTTGCCACTCTCCCATAAAGGCCAGTTTTGTGAAGCACCCGGGCAATTGTTACCATATGCACAGTGTCTCCCAGCTCAGCCGTGGAACACTGTAACTCCTTTAGAGTTGCCATAGGCCTCTTGGTGGCCTCCCTGACTAGTGCCCTATACGCCCGGATACTCCGTTTTTGAGGATGGCCTGTTCTAGACAGATTCACAGTTGTGCCATATTCTCTCCATTTCTTAATAATGGACTTTACTGTGCTCTGAGAGGATATTCAATGCCTTGGAAATGTTCTTATATCCTACCCCTGATTGGTGCTTTTGAAGAACCTTATTCCGGATTTGCTTTGAATGTTCCTTCATCTTCATGATGTAGTTTTTGTTAGGAAATGTACTAACCAACTGTGGGACCTCCCAGAGACAGGTGTATTTAACCTGAAATCATGTGAAACACCTTAATTGCACACAGGTGGACTCCATTCAACTAATTATGTGAATTCTAAAGACATTTGGTTGCACCAGAGCTTATTTAGGTGTGTCATAGCAAAGGGGGTGAATACTTATGCAATCAATTATTTTCTGTTTTATATTTGTAATTAATTTAGAACAATTTGTAGATTTTATTTTTCACTTTGACATTATGGACTTTTCTTGTGTTGATCAGTGGCAAACATAGCGCTTAGCGTTGAGGCCAAAAAGCTCTATTTTGGTCTCATCAGACCATAGAATCTTCTTCCACTTGGTCTCAGAGTCTCCCACATGCCTTCTGGGAAACTCTAGCCGAGATTTGATGCGAGTTTTTTTCAACAATGGCTTTCTTTTTGCCACTCTCCCATAAAGGCCAGTTTTGTGAAGCACCCGGGCTATTGTTGCCATATGCACAGTGTCTCCCAGCTCAGCCGTGGAACACTGTAACTCCTTTAGAGTTGCCATAGGCCTCTTGGTGGCCTCCCTGACTAGTGCACTTCTCGCCCGGATACTCCGTTTTTGAGGACAGCCTGTTCTAGACAGATTCACAGTTGTGCCATATTCTCTCCATTTCTTAATAATGGACTTTACTGTGCTCTGAGAGGATATTCAATGCCTTGGAAATGTTCTTATATCCTACCCCTGATTGGTGCTTTTGAAGAACCTTATTCCGGATTTGCTTTGAATGTTCCTTCATATTCATGATGTAGTTTTTGTTAGGAAATGTACTAACCAACTGTGGGACCTCCCAGAGACAGGTGTATTTAACCTGAAATCATGTGAAACACCTTAATTGCACACAGGTGGACTCCATTAAACTAATTATGTGACTTCTAAAGACAACTGGTTGCACCAGAGCTTATTTAGGTGTGTCATAGCAAAGGGGGTGAATACTTATGCAATCAATTATTTTCTGTTTTATATTTGTAATTAATTTAGAACAATTTGTAGATTTTATTTTTCACTTTGACATTATGGACTTTTCTTGTGTTGATCAGTGGCAAACATAACGCTTAGCGTTGAGGCCAAAAAGCTCTATTTTGGTCTCATCAGACCATAGAATCTTCTTCCACTTGGTCTCAGAGTCTCCCACATGCCTTCTGGGAAACTCTAGCCGAGATTTGATGCGAGTTCTTTTCAACAATGGCTTTCTTTTTGCCACTCTCCCATAAAGGCCAGTTTTGTGAAGCACCCGGGCTATTGTTGCCATATGCACAGTGTCTCCCAGCTCAGCCGTGGAACACTGTAACTCCTTTAGAGTTGCCATAGGCCTCTTGGTGGCCTCCCTGACTAGTGCCCTATACGCCCGGATACTCCGTTTTTGAGGACGGCCTGTTCTAGACAGATTCACAGTTGTGCCATATTCTCTCCATTTCTTAATAATGGACTTTACTGTGCTCTGAGAGGATATTCAATGCCTTGGAAATGTTCTTATATCCTACCCCTGATTGGTGCTTTTGAAGAACCTCATTTCGGATTTGCTTTGAATGTTCCTTCATCTTCATGATGTAGTTTTTGTTAGGAAATGTACTAACCAACTGTGGAACCTCCCAGAGACAGGTGTATTTAACCTGAAATCATGTGAAACACCTTAATTGCACACAGGTGGACTCCATTCAACTAATTATGTGACTTCTAAAGACAATTGGTTGCACCAGAGCTTATTTAGATGTGTCATAGCAAAGGGGGTGATTACTTATGCAATCAATTATTTTCTGTTTTATATTTGTAATTAATTTAGAACAATTTGTAGATTTTATTTTTCACTTTGACATTATGGACTTTTCTTGTGTTGATCAGTGGCAAACATAGCGCTTAGCGTTGAGGCCAAAAAGCTCTATTTTGGTCTCATCAGACCATAGAATCTTCTTCCACTTGGTCTCAGAGTCTCCCACATGCCTTCTGGGAAACTCTAGCCGAGATTTGATGCGAGTTTTTTTCAACAATGGCTTTCTTTTTGCCACTCTCCCATAAAGGCCAGTTTTGTGAAGCACCCGGGCTATTGTTGCCATATGCACAGTGTCTCCCAGCTCAGCCGTGGAACACTGTAACTCCTTTAGAGTTGCCATAGGCCTCTTGGTGGCCTCCCTGACTAGTGCACTATACGCCCAGATACTCCGTTTTTGAGGACGGCCTGTTGTAGACAGATTCACAGTTGTGCCATATTCTCTCCATTTCTTAATAATGGACTTTACTGTGCTCTGAGAGGATATTCAATGCCTTGGAAATGTTCTTATATCCTACCCCTGATTGGTGCTTTTGAAGAACCTTATTCCGGATTTGCTTTGAATGTTCCTTCATCTTCATGATGTAGTTTTTGTTAGGAAATGTACTAACCAACTGTGGGACCTCCCAGAGACAGGTGTATTTAATCTGAAATCATGTGAAACACCTTAATTGCACACAGGTGGACCCCATTCAACTAATTATGTGATTTCTAAAGACATTTGGTTGCACCAGAGCTTATTTAGGTGTGTCATAGCAAAGGGGGTGAATACTTATGCAATCAATTATTTTCTGTTTTATATTTGTAATTAATTTAGAACAATTTGTAGATTTTATTTTTCACTTTGACATTATGGACTTTTCTTGTGTTGATCAGTGGCAAACATAGCGCTTAGCGTTGAGGCCAAAAAGCTCTATTTTGGTCTCATCAGACCATAGAATCTTCTTCCACTTGGTCTCAGAGTCTCCCACATGCCTTCTGGGAAACTCTAGCTGAGATTTGATGCGAGTTTTTTTCAACAATGGCTTTCTTTTTGCCACTCTCCCATAAAGGCCAGTTTTGTGAAGCACCCGGGCTATTGTTGCCATATGCACAGTGTCTCCCAGCTCAGCCGTGGAACACTGTAACTCCTTTAGAGTTGCCATAGGCCTCTTGGTGGCCTCCCTGACTAGTGCACATCTCGCCCGGATACTCCGTTTTTGAGGACAGCCTGTTCTAGACAGATTCACAGTTGTGCCATATTCTCTCCATTTCTTAATAATGGTCTTTACTGTGCTCTGAGAGGATATTCAATGCCTTGGAAATGTTCTTATATCCTACCCCTGATTGGTGCTTTTAAAGAACCTCATTTCGGATTTGCTTTGAATGTTCCTTCATCTTCATGATGTAGTTTTTGTTAGGAAATGTACTAACCAACTGTGGGACCTCCCAGAGACAGGTGTATTTAACCTGAAATCATGTGAAACACCTTAATTGCACACAGGTGGACTCCATTCAACTAATTATGTGACTTCTAAAGACAATTGGTTGCACCAGAGCTTATTTAGATGTGTCATAGCAAAGGGGGTGATTACTTATGCAATCAATTATTTTCTGTTTTATATTTGTAATTAATTTAGAACAATTTGTAGATTTTATTTTTCACTTTGACATTATGGACTTTTCTTGTGTTGATCAGTGGCAAACATAGCGCTTAGCGTTGAGGACAAAAAGCTCTATTTTGGTCTCATCAGACCATAGAATCTTCTTCCACTTGGTCTCAGAGTCTCCCACATGCCTTCTGGGAAACTCTAGCCGAGATTTGATGCGAGTTTTTTTCAACAATGGCTTTCTTTTTGCCACTCTCCCATAAAGGCCAGTTTTGTGAAGCACCCGGGCTATTGTTGCCATATGCACAGTGTCTCCCAGCTCAGCCGTGGAACACTGTAACTCCTTCAGAGTTGCCATAGGCCTCTTGGTGGCCTCCCTGACTAGTGCCTATACGCCCGGATACTCCGTTTTTGAGGACGGCCTGTTCTAGACAGATTCACAGTTGTGCCATATTCTCTCCATTTCTTAATAATGGACTTTACTGTGCTCTGAGAGGATATTCAATGCCTTGGAAATGTTCTTATATCCTACCCCTGATTGGTGCTTTTGAAGAACCTTATTCCGGATTTGCTTTGAATGTTCCTTCATCTTCATCATGTAGTTTTTGTTAGGAAATGTACTAACCAACTGTGGGACCTCCCAGAGACAGGTGTATTTAACCTGAAATCATGTGAAACACCTTAATTGCACACAGGTGGACTCCATTCAACTAATTATGTGACTTCTAAAGACAATTGGTTGCACCAGAGCTTATTTAGGTGTGTCATAGCAAAGGGGGTGAATACTTATGCAATCAATTATTTTCTGTTTTATATTTGTAATTAATTTAGAACAATTTGTAGATTTTATTTTTCACTTTGACATTATGGACTTTTCTTGTGTTGATCAGTGGCAAACATAGCGCTTAGCGTTGAGGCCAAAAAGCTCTATTTTGGTCTCATCAGACCATAGAATCTTCTTCCACTTGGTCTCAGAGTCTCCCACATGCCTTCTGGGAAACTCTAGCCGAGATTTGATGCGAGTTTATTTCAACAATGGCTTTCTTTTTGCCACTCTCCCATAAAGGCCAGTTTTGTGAAGCACCCGGGCTATTGTTGCCATATGCACAGTGTCTCCCAGCTCAGCCGTGGAACACTGTAACTCCTTTAGAGTTGCCATAGGCCTCTTGGTGGCCTCCCTGACTAGTGCCCTATACGCCCGGATACTCCGTTTTTGAGGACGGCCTGTTCTAGACAGATTCACAGTTGTGCCATATTCTCTCCAATTTTTAATAATGGACTTTGCTGTGCTCTGAGAGATATTCAATGCCTTGGAAATGTTCTTATATCCTACCCCTGATTGGTGCTTTTGAAGAACCTTATTCCAGATTTGCTTTGAATGTTCCTTCATCTTCATGATGTAGTTTTTGTTAGGAAATGTACTAACCAACTGTGGGACCTCCCAGAGACAGGTGTATTTAACCTGAAATCATGTGAAACACCTTAATTGCACACAGGTGGACTCCATTCAACTAATTATGTGACTTCTAAAGACAACTGGTTGCACCAGAGCTTATTTAGGTGTGTCATAGCAAAGGGGGTGAATACTTATGCAATCAATTATTTTCTGTTTTATATTTGTAATTAATTTAGAACAATTTGTAGATTTTATTTTTCACTTTGACATTATGGACTTTTCTTGTGTTGATCAGTGGCAAACATAGCGCTTAGCGTTGAGGCCAAAAAGCTCTATTTTGGTCTCATCAGACCATAGAATCTTCTTCCACTTGGTCTCAGAGTCTCCCACATGCCTTCTGGGAAACTCTAGCCGAGATTTGATGCGAGTTTATTTCAACAATGGCTTTCTTTTTGCCACTCTCCCATAAAGGCCAGTTTTGTGAAGCACCCGGGCTATTGTTGCCATATGCACAGTGTCTCCCAGCTCAGCCGTGGAACACTGTAACTCCTTTAGAGTTGCCATAGGCCTCTTGGTGGCCTCCCTGACTAGTGCCCTATACGCCCGGATACTCCGTTTTTGAGGACGGCCTGTTCTAGACAGATTCACAGTTGTGCCATATTCTCTCCAATTTTTAATAATGGACTTTGCTGTGCTCTGAGAGATATTCAATGCCTTGGAAATGTTCTTATATCCTACCCCTGATTGGTGCTTTTGAAGAACCTTATTCCAGATTTGCTTTGAATGTTCCTTCATCTTCATGATGTAGTTTTTGTTAGGAAATGTACTAACCAACTGTGGGACCTCCCAGAGACAGGTGTATTTAACCTGAAATCATGTGAAACACCTTAATTGCACACAGGTGGACTCCATTCAACTAATTATGTGACTTCTAAAGACAACTGGTTGCACCAGAGCTTATTTAGGTGTGTCATAGCAAAGGGGGTGAATACTTATGCAATCAATTATTTTCTGTTTTATATTTGTAATTAATTTAGAACAATTTGTAGATTTTATTTTTCACTTTGACATTATGGACTTTTCTTGTGTTGATCAGTGGCAAACATAGCGCTTAGCGTTGAGGCCAAAAAGCTCTATTTTGGTCTCATCAGACCATAGAATCTTCTTCCACTTGGTCTCAGAGTCTCCCACATGCCTTCTGGGAAACTCTAGCCGAGATTTGATGCGAGTTTTTTTCAACAATGGCTTTCTTTTTGCCACTCTCCCATAAAGGCCAGTTTTGTGAAGCACCCGGGCTATTGTTGCCATATGCACAGTGTCTCCCAGCTCAGCCGTGGAACACTGTAACTCCTTTAGAGTTGCCATAGGCCTCTTGGTGGCCTCCCTGACTAGTGCCCTATACGCCCAGATACTCCGTTTTTGAGGACGGCCTGTTGTAGACAGATTCACAGTTGTGCCATATTCTCTCCATTTCTTAATAATGGACTTTACTGTGCTCTGAGAGGATATTCAATGCCTTTGAAATGTTCTTATATCCTACCCCTGATTGGTGCTTTTGAGGAACCTTATTCCGGATTTGCTTTGAATGTTCCTTCATCTTCATGATGTAGTTTTTGTTAGGAAATGTACTAACCAACTGTGGGACCTCCCAGAGACAGGTGTATTTAACCTGAAATCATGTGAAACACCTTAATTGCACACAGGTGGACTCCATTCAACTAATTATGTGACTTCTAAAGACAATTGGTTGCACCAGAGCTTATTTAGGTGTGTCATAGCAAAGGGGGTGAATACTTATGCAATCAATTATTTTCTGTTTTATATTTGTAATTCATTTAGGACAATATGTAGATTTTATTTTTCACTTTGACATTATGGACTTTTCTTGTGTTGATCAGTGGCAAACATAGCGCTTAGCGTTGAGGCCAAAAAGCTCTATTTTGGTCTCATCAGACCATAGAATCTTCTTCCACTTGGTCTCAGAGTCTCCCACATGCCTTCTGGGAAACTCTAGCCGAGATTTGATGCGAGTTTTTTTCAACAATGGCTTTCTTTTTGCCACTCTCCCATAAAGGCCAGTTTTGTGAAGCACCCGGGCTATTGTTGCCATATGCACAGTGTCTCCCAGCTCAGCCGTGGAACACTGTAACTCCTTTAGAGTTGCCATAGGCCTCTTGGTGGCCTCCCTGACTAGTGCCCTATACGCCCGGATACTCCGTTTTTGAGGACGGCCTGTTCTAGACAGATTCACAGTTGTGCCATATTCTCTCCATTTCTTAATAATGGACTTTACAGTGCTCTGAAAGGATATTCAATGCCTTGGAAATGTTCTTATATCCTACCCCTGATTGGTGCTTTTGAAGAACCTTATTCCGGATTTGCTTTGAATGTTCCTTCATCTTCATGATGTAGTTTTTGTTAGGAAATGTACTAACCAACTGTGGGACCTCCCAGAGACAGGTGTATTTAACCTGAAATCATGTGAAACACCTTAATTGCACACAGGTGGACTCCACTCAACTAATTATGTGACTTCTAAAGACAATTGGTTGCACCAGAGCTTATTTAGGTGTGTCATAGCAAAGGGGGTGAATACTTATGAAATCAATTATTTTCTGTTTTATATTTGTAATTAATTTAGAACAATTTGTAGATTTTATTTTTCACTTTGACATTATGGACTTTTCTTGTGTTGATCAGTGGCAAACATAGCGCTTAGCGTTGAGGCCAAAAAGCTCTATTTTGGTCTCATCAGACCATAGAATCTTCTTCCACTTGGTCTCAGAGTCTCCCACATGCCTTCTGGGAAACTCTAGCCGAGATTTGATGCGAGTTTTTTTCAACAATGGCTTTCTTTTTGCCACTCTCCCATAAAGGCCAGTTTTGTGAAGCACCCGGGCTATTGTTGCCATATGCACAGTGTCTCCCAGCTCAGCCGTGGAACACTGTAACTCCTTCAGAGTTGCCATAGGCCTCTTGGTGGCCTCCCTGACTAGTGCCCTATACGCCCGGATACTCAGTTTTTGAGGACGGCCTGTTCTAGACAGATTCACAGTTGTGCCATATTCTCTCCATTTCTTAATAATGGACTTTACTGTGCTCTGAGAGGATATTCAATGCCTTGGAAATGTTCTTATATCCTACCCCTGATTGGTGCTTTTGAAGAACCTTATTCCGGATTTGCTTTGAATGTTCCTTCATCTTCATGATGTAGTTTTTGTTAGGAAATGTACTAACCAACTGTGGGACCTCCCAGAGACAGGTGTATTTAACCTGAAATCATGTGAAACACCTTAATTGCACACAGGTGGACTCCATTCAACTAATTATGTGACTTCTAAAGACAATTGGTTGCACCAGAGCTTATTTAGGTGTGTCATAGCAAAGGGGGTGAATACTTATGCAATCAATTATTTTCTGTTTTATATTTGTAATTAATTTAGAACAATTTGTAGATTTTATTTTTCACTTTGACATTATGGACTTTTCTTGTGTTGATCAGTGGCAAACATAGCGCTTAGCGTTGAGGCCAAAAAGCTCTATTTTGGTCTCATCAGACCATATAATCTTCTTCCACTTGGTCTCAGAGTCTCCCACATGCCTTCTGGGAAACTCTAGCTGAGATTTGATGCGAGTTTTTTTCAACAATGGCTTTCTTTTTGCCACTCTCCCATAAAGGCCAGTTTTGTGAAGCACCCGGGCTATTATTGCCATATGCACAGTGTCTCCCAGCTCAGCCGTGGAACACTGTAACTCCTTTAGAGTTGCCATAGGCCTCTTGGTGGCCTATACGCCCGGATACTCCGTTTTTGAGGACGGCCTGTTCTAGACAGATTCACAGTTGTGCCATATTCTCTCCATTTCTTAATAATGGACTTTACTGTGCTCTGAGAGGATATTCAATGCCTTGGAAATGTTCTTATATCCTACCCCTGATTGGTGCTTTTGAAGAACCTTATTCCGGATTTGCTTTGAATGTTCCTTCATCTTCATGATGTAGTTTTTGTTAGGAAATGTACTAACCAACTGTGGGACCTCCCAGAGACAGGTGTATTTAACCTGAAATCATGTGAAACACCTTAATTGCACACAGGTGGACTCCATTCAACTAATTATGTGACTTCTAAAGACAACTGGTTGCACCAGAGCTTATTTAGGTGTGTCATAGCAAAGGGGGTGAATACTTATGCAATCAATTATTTTCTGTTTTATATTTGTAATTAATTTAGAACAATTTGTAGATTTTATTTTTCACTTTGACATTATGGACTTTTCTTGTGTTGATCAGTGGCAAACATAGCGCTTAGCGTTGAGGCCAAAAAGCTCTATTTTGGTCTCATCAGACCATAGAATCTTCTTCCACTTGGTCTCAGAGTCTCCCACATGCCTTCTGGGAAACTCTAGCCGAGATTTGATGCGAGTTTTTTTCAACAATGGCTTTCTTTTTGCCACTCTCCCATAAAGGCCAGTTTTGTGAAGCACCCGGGCTATTGTTGCCATATGCACAGTGTCTCCCAGCTCAGCCGTGGAACACTGTAACTCCTTTAGAGTTGCCATGGGCCTCTTGGTGGCCTCCCTGACTATTGCCCTATACGCCCGGATACTCAGTTTTTGAGGACGGCCTGTTCTAGACAGATTCACAGTTGTGCCATATTCTCTCCATTTCTTAATAATGGACTTTACTGTGCTCTGAGATGATATTCAATGCCTTGGAAATGTTCTTATATCCTACCCCTGATTGGTGCTTTTGAAGAACCTTATTCCGGATTTGCTTTGAATGTTCCTTCATCTTCATGATGTAGTTTTTGTTAGGAAATGTACTAACCAACTGTGGGACCTCCCAGAGACAGGTGTATTTAACCTGAAATCATGTGAAACACCTTAATTGCACACAGGTGGACTCCATTCAACTAATTATGTGACTTCTAAAGACAATTGGTTGCACCAGAGCTTATTTAGGTGTGTCATAGCAAAGGGGGTGAATACTTATGCAATCAATTATTTTCTGTTTTATATTTGTAATTAATTTAGAACAATTTGTAGATTTTATTTTTCACTTTGACATTATGGACTTTTCTTGTGTTGATCAGTGGCAAACATAGCGCTTAGCGTTGAGGCCAAAAAGCTCTATTTTGGTCTCATCAGACCATAGAATCTTCTTCCACTTGGTCTCAGAGTCTCCCACATGCCTTCTGGGAAACTCTAGCTGAGATTTGATGCGAGTTTTTTTCAACAATGGCTTTCTTTTTGCCACTCTCCCATAAAGGCCAGTTTTGTGAAGCACCGGGGCTATTATTGCCATATGCACAGTGTCTCCCAGCTCAGCCGTGGAACACTGTAACTCCTTTAGAGTTGCCATAGGCCTCTTGGTGGCCTCCCTGACTAGTGCCCTATACTCCCGGATACTCCGTTCATGAGGACGGCCTGTTCTAGACAGATTCACAGTTGTGCCATATTCTCTCCGTTGCTTAATAATGGCCTTTACTGTGCTTTGAGAGGATATTCAATGCCTTGGAAATGTTCTTATATCCTACCCCTGATTGGTGCTTTTGAAGAACCTTATTCCGGATTTGCTTTGAATGTTCCTTCATCTTCATGATGTAGTTTTTGTTAGGAAATGTACTAACCAACTGTGGGACCTCCCAGAGACAGGTGTATTTAACCTGAAATCATGTGAAACACCTTAATTGCACACAGGTGGACTCCATTCAACTAATTATGTGACTTCTAAAGACAACTGGTTGCACCAGAGCTTATTTAGGTGTGTCATAGCAAAGGGGGTGAATACTTATGCAATCAATTATTTTCTGTTTTATATTTGTAATTAATTTAGAACAATTTGTAGATTTTATTTTTCACTTTGACATTATGGACTTTTCTTGTGTTGATCAGTGGCAAACATAGCGCTTAGCGTTGAGGCCAAAAAGCTCTATTTTGGTCTCATCAGACCATAGAATCTTCTTCCACTTGGTCTCAGAGTCTCCCACATGCCTTCTGGGAAACTCTAGCCGAGATTTGATGCGAGTTTTTTTTCAACAATGGCTTTCTTTTTGCCACTCTCCCATAAAGGCCAGTTTTGTGAAGCACCCGGGCTATTGTTGCCATATGCACAGTGTCTCCCAGCTCAGCCGTGGAACACTGTAACTCCTTTAGAGTTGCCATAGGCCTCTTGGTGGCCTCCCTGACTAGTGCCCTATACGCCCGGATACTCCGTTTTTGAGGACGGCCTGTTCTAGACAGATTCACAGTTGTGCCATATTCTCTCCATTTCTTAATAATGGACTTTACTGTGCTCTGAGATGATATTCAATGCCTTGGAAATGTTCTTATATCCTACCCCTGATTGGTGCTTTTGAAGAACCTTATTCCGGATTTGCTTTGAATGTTCCTTCATCTTCATGATGTAGTTTTTGTTAGGAAATGTACTAACCAACTGTGGGACCTCCCAGAGACAGGTGTATTTAACCTGAAATCATGTGAAACACCTTAATTGCACACAGGTGGACTCCATTCAACTAATTATGTGACTTCTAAAGACAATTGGTTGCACCAGAGCTTATTTAGGTGTGTCATAGCAAAGGGGGTGAATACTTATGCAATCAATTATTTTCTGTTTTATATTTGTAATTAATTTAGAACAATTTGTAGATTTTATTTTTCACTTTGACATTATGGACTTTTCTTGTGTTGATCAGTGGCAAACATAGCGCTTAGCGTTGAGGCCAAAAAGCTCTATTTTGGTCTCATCAGACCATAGAATCTTCTTCCACTTGGTCTCAGAGTCTCCCACATGCCTTCTGGGAAACTCTAGCCGAGATTTGATGCGAGTTTTTTTCAACAATGGCTTTCTTTTTGCCACTCTCCCATAAAGGCCAGTTTTGTGAAGCACCCGGGCTATTGTTGCCATATACACAGTGTCTCCCAGCTCAGCCGTGGAACACTGTAACTCCTTTAGAGTTGCCATAGGCCTCTTGGTGGCCTCCCTGACTAGTGCCCTATACGCCCGGATACTCCGTTTTTGAGGACGGCCTGTTCTAGACAGATTCACAGTTGTGCCATATTCTCTCCATTTCTTAATAATGGACTTTACTGTGCTCTGAGAGGATATTCAATGCCTTGGAAATGTTCTTATATCCTACCCCTGATTGGTGCTTTTGAAGAACCTTATTCCGGATTTGCTTTGAATGTTCCTTCATCTTCATGATGTAGTTTTTGTTAGGAAATGTACTAACCAACTGTGGGACCTCCCAGAGACAGGTGTATTTAACCTGAAATCATGTGAAACACCTTAATTGCACACAGGTGGACTCCATTCAACTAATTATGTGACTTCTAAAGACAACTGGTTGCACCAGAGCTTATTTAGGTGTGTCATAGCAAAGGGGGTGAATACTTATGCAATCAATTATTTTCTGTTTTATATTTGTAATTAATTTAGAACAATTTGTAGATTTTATTTTTCACTTTGACATTATGGACTTTTCTTGTGTTGATCAGTGGCAAACATAGCGCTTAGCGTTGAGGCCAAAAAGCTCTATTTTGGTCTCATCAGACCATAGAATCTTCTTCCACTTGGTCTCAGAGTCTCCCACATGCCTTCTGGGAAACTCTAGCCGAGATTTGATGCGAGTTTTTTTCAACAATGGCTTTCTTTTTGCCACTCTCCCATAAAGGCCAGTTTTGTGAAGCACCCGGGCTATTGTTGCCATATGCACAGTGTCTCCAAGCTCAGCCGTGGAACACTGTAACTCCTTCAGAGTTGCCATAGGCCTCTTGGTGGCCTCCCTGACTAGTGCCCTATACGCCCGGATACTCAGTTTTTGAGGACGGCCTGTTCTAGACAGATTCACAGTTGTGCCATATTCTCTCCATTTCTTAATAATGGACTTTACTGTGCTCTGAGAGGATATTCAATGCCTTGGAAATGTTCTTATATCCTACCCCTGATTGGTGCTTTTGAAGAACCTTATTCCGGATTTGCTTTGAATGTTCCTTCATCTTCATGATGTAGTTTTTGTTAGGAAATGTACTAACCAACTGTGGGACCTCCCAGAGACAGGTGTATTTAACCTGAAATCATGTGAAACACCTTAATTGCACACAGGTGGACTCCATTCAACTAATTATGTGACTTCTAAAGACAATTGGTTGCACCAGAGCTTATTTAGGTGTGTCATAGCAAAGGGGGTGAATACTTATGCAATCAATTATTTTCTGTTTTATATTTGTAATTAATTTAGAACAATTTGTAGATTTTATTTTTCACTTTGACATTATGGACTTTTCTTGTGTTGATCAGTGGCAAACATAGCGCTTAGCGTTGAGGCCAAAAAGCTCTATTTTGGTCTCATCAGACCATAGAATCTTCTTCCACTTGGTCTCAGAGTCTCCCACATGCCTTCTGGGAAACTCTAGCTGAGATTTGATGCGAGCTTTTTTCAACAATGGCTTTCTTTTTGCCACTCTCCCATAAAGGCCAGTTTTGTGAAGCACCCGGGCTATTATTGCCATATGCACAGTGTCTCCCAGCTCAGCCGTGGAACACTGTAACTCCTTTAGAGTTGCCATAGGCCTCTTGGTGGCCTCCCTGACTAGTGCCCTATACGCCCGGATACTCCGTTTTTGAGGACGGCCTGTTCTAGACAGATTCACAGTTGTGCCATATTCTCTCCATTTCTTAATAATGGACTTTACTGTGCTCTGAGAGGATATTCAATGCCTTGGAAATGTTCTTATATCCTACCCCTGATTGGTGCTTTTGAAGAACCTTATTCCGGATTTGCTTTGAATGTTCCTTCATCTTCATGATGTAGTTTTTGTTAGGAAATGTACTAACCAACTGTGGGACCTCCCAGAGACAGGTGTATTTAACCTGAAATCATGTGAAACACCTTAATTGCACACAGGTGGACTCCATTCAACTAATTATGTGACTTCTAAAGACAACTGGTTGCACCAGAGCTTATTTAGGTGTGTCATAGCAAAGGGGGTGAATACTTATGCAATCAATTATTTTCTGTTTTATATTTGTAATTAATTTAGAACAATTTGTAGATTTTATTTTTCACTTTGACATTATGGACTTTTCTTGTGTTGATCAGTGGCAAACATAGCGCTTAGCGTTGAGGCCAAAAAGCTCTATTTTGGTCTCATCAGACCATAGAATCTTCTTCCACTTGGTCTCAGAGTCTCCCACATGCCTTCTGGGAAACTCTAGCCGAGATTTGATGCGAGTTTTTTTCAACAATGGCTTTCTTTTTGCCACTCTCCCATAAAGGCCAGTTTTGTGAAGCACCCGGGCTATTGTTGCCATATGCACAGTGTCTCCCAGCTCAGCCGTGGAACACTGTAACTCCTTTAGAGTTGCCATGGGCCTCTTGGTGGCCTCCCTGACTATTGCCCTATACGCCCGGATACTCCGTTTTTGAGGACGGCCTGTTCTAGACAGATTCACAGTTGTGCCATATTCTCTCCATTTCTTAATAATGGACTTTACTGTGCTCTGAGATGATATTCAATGCCTTGGAAATGTTCTTATATCCTACCCCTGATTGGTGCTTTTGAAGAACCTTATTCCGGATTTGCTTTGAATGTTCCTTCATCTTCATGATGTAGTTTTTGTTAGGAAATGTACTAACCAACTGTGGGACCTCCCAGAGACAGGTGTATTTAACCTGAAATCATGTGAAACACCTTAATTGCACACAGGTGGACTCCATTCAACTAATTATGTGACTTCTAAAGACAACTGGTTGCACCAGAGCTTATTTAGGTGTGTCATAGCAAAGGGGGTGAATACTTATGCAATCAATTATTTTCTGTTTTATATTTGTAATTAATTTAGAACAATTTGTAGATTTTATTTTTCACTTTGACATTATGGACTTTTCTTGTGTTGATCAGTGGCAAACATAGCGCTTAGCGTTGAGGCCAAAAAGCTCTATTTTGGTCTCATCAGACCATAGAATCTTCTTCCACTTGGTCTCAGAGTGTCCCACATGCCTTCTGGGAAACTCTAGCCGAGATTTGATGCGAGTTTTTTTTCAACAATGGCTTTCTTTTTGCCACTCTCCCATAAAGGCCAGTTTTGTGAAGCACCCGGGCTATTGTTGCCATATGCACAGTGTCTCCCAGCTCAGCCGTGGAACACTGTAACTCCTTTAGAGTTGCCATAGGCCTCTTGGTGGCCTCCCTGACTAGTGCCCTATACGCCCGGATACTCCGTTTTTGAGGACGGCCTGTTCTAGACAGATTCACAGTTGTGCCATATTCTCTCCATTTCTTAATAATGGACTTTACTGTGCTCTGAGATGATATTCAATGCCTTGGAAATGTTCTTATATCCTACCCCTGATTGGTGCTTTTGAAGAACCTTATTCCGGATTTGCTTTGAATGTTCCTTCATCTTCATGATGTAGTTTTTGTTAGGAAATGTACTAACCAACTGTGGGACCTCCCAGAGACAGGTGTATTTAACCTGAAATCATGTGAAACACCTTAATTGCACACAGGTGGACTCCATTCAACTAATTATGTGACTTCTAAAGACAATTGGTTGCACCAGAGCTTATTTAGGTGTGTCATAGCAAAGGGGGTGAATACTTATGCAATCAATTATTTTCTGTTTTATATTTGTAATTAATTTAGAACAATTTGTAGATTTTATTTTTCACTTTGACATTATGGACTTTTCTTGTGTTGATCAGTGGCAAACATAGCGCTTAGCGTTGAGGCCAAAAAGCTCTATTTTGGTCTCATCAGACCATAGAATCTTCTTCCACTTGGTCTCAGAGTCTCCCACATGCCTTCTGGGAAACTCTAGCCGAGATTTGATGCGAGTTTTTTTCAACAATGGCTTTCTTTTTGCCACTCTCCCATAAAGGCCAGTTTTGTGAAGCACCCGGGCTATTGTTGCCATATGCACAGTGTCTCCCAGCTCAGCCGTGGAACACTGTAACTCCTTTAGAGTTGCCATGGGCCTCTTGGTGGCCTCCCTGACTATTGCCCTATACGCCCGGATACTCCGTTTTTGAGGACGGCCTGTTCTAGACAGATTCACAGTTGTGCCATATTCTCTCCATTTCTTAATAATGGACTTTACTGTGCTCTGAGATGATATTCAATGCCTTGGAAATGTTCTTATATCCTACCCCTGATTGGTGCTTTTGAAGAACCTTATTCCGGATTTGCTTTGAATGTTCCTTCATCTTCATGATGTAGTTTTTGTTAGGAAATGTACTAACCAACTGTGGGACCTCCCAGAGACAGGTGTATTTAACCTGAAATCATGTGAAACACCTTAATTGCACACAGGTGGACTCCATTCAACTAATTATGTGACTTCTAAAGACAACTGGTTACACCAGAGCTTATTTAGGTGTGTCATAGCAAAGGGGGTGAATACTTATGCAATCAATTATTTTCTGTTTTATATTTGTAATTAATTTAGAACAATTTGTAGATTTTATTTTTCACTTTGACATTATGGACTTTTCTTGTGTTGATCAGTGGCAAACATAGCGCTTAGCGTTGAGGCCAAAAAGCTCTATTTTGGTCTCATCAGACCATAGAATCTTCTTCCACTTGGTCTCAGAGTGTCCCACATGCCTTCTGGGAAACTCTAGCCGAGATTTGATGCGAGTTTTTTTTCAACAATGGCTTTCTTTTTGCCACTCTCCCATAAAGGCCAGTTTTGTGAAGCACCCGGGCTATTGTTGCCATATGCACAGTGTCTCCCAGCTCAGCCGTGGAACACTGTAACTCCTTTAGAGTTGCCATAGGCCTCTTGGTGGCCTCCCTGACTAGTGCCCTATACGCCCGGATACTCCGTTTTTGAGGACGGCCTGTTCTAGACAGATTCACAGTTGTGCCATATTCTCTCCATTTCTTAATAATGGACTTTACTGTGCTCTGAGATGATATTCAATGCCTTGGAAATGTTCTTATATCCTACCCCTGATTGGTGCTTTTGAAGAACCTTATTCCGGATTTGCTTTGAATGTTCCTTCATCTTCATGATGTAGTTTTTGTTAGGAAATGTACTAACCAACTGTGGGACCTCCCAGAGACAGGTGTATTTAACCTGAAATCATGTGAAACACCTTAATTGCACACAGGTGGACTCCATTCAACTAATTATGTGACTTCTAAAGACAATTGGTTGCACCAGAGCTTATTTAGGTGTGTCATAGCAAAGGGGGTGAATACTTATGCAATCAATTATTTTCTGTTTTATATTTGTAATTAATTTAGAACAATTTGTAGATTTTATTTTTCACTTTGACATTATGGACTTTTCTTGTGTTGATCAGTGGCAAACATAGCGCTTAGCGTTGAGGCCAAAAAGCTCTATTTTGGTCTCATCAGACCATAGAATCTTCTTCCACTTGGTCTCAGAGTCTCCCACATGCCTTCTGGGAAACTCTAGCCGAGATTTGATGCGAGTTTTTTTCAACAATGGCTTTCTTTTTGCCACTCTCCCATAAAGGCCAGTTTTGTGAAGCACCCGGGCTATTGTTGCCATATGCACAGTGTCTCCCAGCTCAGCCGTGGAACACTGTAACTCCTTTAGAGTTGCCATAGGCCTCTTGGTGGCCTCCCTGACTAGTGCCCTATACGCCCGGATACTCCGTTTTTGAGGACGGCCTGTTCTAGACAGATTCACAGTTGTGCCATATTCTCTCCATTTCTTAATAATGGACTTTACTGTGCTCTGAGAGGATATTCAATGCCTTGGAAATGTTCTTATATCCTACCCCTGATTGGTGCTTTTGAAGAACCTTATTCCGGATTTGCTTTGAATGTTCCTTCATCTTCATGATGTAGTTTTTGTTAGGAAATGTACTAACCAACTGTGGGACCTCCCAGAGACAGGTGTATTTAACCTGAAATCATGTGAAACACCTTAATTGCACACAGGTGGACTCCATTCAACTAATTATGTGACTTCTAAAGACAATTGGTTGCACCAGAGCTTATTTAGGTGTGTCATAGCAAAGGGGGTGAATACTTATGCAATCAATTATTTTCTGTTTTATATTTGTAATTAATTTAGAACAATTTGTAGATTTTATTTTTCACTTTGACATTATGGACTTTTCTTGTGTTGATCAGTGGCAAACATAGCGCTTAGCGTTGAGGCCAAAAAGCTCTATTTTGGTCTCATCAGACCATAGAATCTTCTTCCACTTGGTCTCAGAGTCTCCCACATGCCTTCTGGGAAACTCTAGCCGAGATTTGATGCGAGTTTTTTTCAACAATGGCTTTCTTTTTGCCACTCTCCCATAAAGGCCAGTTTTGTGAAGCACCCGGGCTATTGTTGCCATATGCACAGTGTCTCCCAGCTCAGCCGTGGAACACTGTAACTCCTTTAGAGTTGCCATAGGCCTCTTGGTGGCCTCCCTGACTAGTGCCCTATACGCCCGGATACTCCGTTTTTGAGGACGGCCTGTTCTAGACAGATTCACAGTTGTGCCATATTCTCTCCATTTCTTAATAATGGACTTTACTGTGCTCTGAGAGGATATTCAATGCCTTGGAAATGTTCTTATATCCTACCCCTGATTGGTGCTTTTGAAGAACCTTATTCCGGATTTGCTTTGAATGTTCCTTCATCTTCATGATGTAGTTTTTGTTAGGAAATGTACTAACCAACTGTGGGATCTCCCAGAGACAGGTGTATTTAACCTGAAATCATGTGAAACACCTTAATTGCACACAGGTGGACTCCATTCAACTAATTATGTGACTTCTAAAGACAACTGGTTGCACCAGAGCTTATTTAGGTGTGTCATAGCAAAGGGGGTGAATACTTATGCAATCAATTATTTTCTGTTTTATATTTGTAATTAATTTAGAACAATTTGTAGATTTTATTTTTCACTTTGACATTATGGACTTTTCTTGTGTTGATCAGTGGCAAACATAGCGCTTAGCGTTGAGGCCAAAAAGCTCTATTTTGGTCTCATCAGACCATAGAATCTTCTTCCACTTGGTCTCAGAGTCTCCCACATGCCTTCTGGGAAACTCTAGCCGAGATTTGATGCGAGTTTTTTTCAACAATGGCTTTCTTTTTGCCACTCTCCCATAAAGGCCAGTTTTGTGAAGCACCCGGGCTATTGTTGCCATATGCACAGTGTCTCCCAGCTCAGCCGTGGAACACTGTAACTCCTTTAGAGTTGCCATAGGCCTCTTGGTGGCCTCCCTGACTAGTGCCCTATACGCCCGGATACTCCGTTTTTGAGGACGGCCTGTTCTAGACAGATTCACAGTTGTGCCATATTCTCTCCATTTCTTAATAATGGACTTTACTGTGCTCTGAGAGGATATTTAATGCCTTGGAAATGTTCTTATATCCTACCCCTGATTGGTGCTTTTGAAGAACCTTATTCCGGATTTGCTTTGAATGTTCCTTCATCTTCATGATGTAGTTTTTGTTAGGAAATGTACTAACCAACTGTGGGACCTCCCAGAGACAGGTGTATTTAACCTGAAATCATGTGAAACACCTTAATTGCAAACAGGTGGACTCCATTCAACTAATTATGTGACTTCTAAAGACAACTGGTTGCACCAGAGCTTATTTAGGTGTGTCATAGCAAAGGGGGTGAATACTTATGCAATCAATTATTTTCTGTTTTATATTTGTAATTAATTTAGAACAATTTGTAGATTTTATTTTTCACTTTGACATTATGGACTTTTCTTGTGTTGATCAGTGGCAAACATAGCGCTTAGCGTTGAGGCCAAAAAGCTCTATTTTGGTCTCATCAGACCATAGAATCTTCTTCCACTTGGTCTCAGAGTCTCCCACATGCCTTCTGGGAAACTCTAGCCGAGATTTGATGCGAGTTTTTTTCAACAATGGCTTTCTTTTTGCAACTCTCCCATAAAGGCCAGTTTTGTGAAGCACCCGGGCTATTATTGCCATATGCACAGTGTCTCCCAGCTCAGCCGTGGAACACTGTAACTCCTTTAGAGTTGCCATAGGCCTCTTGGTGGCCTCCCTGACTAGTGCCCTATACGCCCGGATACTCCGTTTTTGAGGACGGCCTGTTCTAGACAGATTCACAGTTGTGCCATATTCTCTCCATTTCTTAATAATGGACATTACTGTGCTCTGAGAGGATATTCAATGCCTTGGAAATGTTCTTATATCCTACCCCTGATTGGTGCTTTTGAAGAACCTTATTCCGGATTTGCTTTGAATGTTCCTTCATCTTCATGATGTAGTTTTTGTTAGGAAATGTACTAACCAACTGTGGGACCTCCCAGAGACAGGTGTATTTAACCTGAAATCATGTGAAACACCTTAATTGCACACAGGTGGACTCCATTCAACTAATTATGTGACTTCTAAAGACAATTGGCTGCACCAGAGCTTATTTAGGTGTGTCATAGCAAAGGGGGTGAATACTTATGCAATCAATTATTTTCTTTTTTATATTTGTAATTAATTTAGAACAATTTGTAGATTTTATTTTTCACTTTGACATTATGGACTTTTCTTGTGTTGATCAGTGGCAAACATAGCGCTTAGTGTTGAGGCCAAAAAGCTCTATTTTGGTCTCATCAGACCATAGAATCTTCTTCCACTTGGTCTCAGAGTCTCCCACATGCCTTCTGGGAAACTCTAGCCGAGATTTGATGCGAGTTTTTTTCAACAATGGCTTTCTTTTTGCCACTCTCCCATAAAGGCCAGTTTTGTGAAGCACCCGGGCTATTGTTGCCATATGCACAGTGTCTCCCAGCTCAGCCGTGGAACACTGTAACTCCTTTAGAGTTGCCATAGGCCTCTTGGTGGCCTCCCTGACTAGTGCCCTATACGCCCGGATACTCCGTTTATGAGGACGGCCTGTTCTAGACAGATTCACAGTTGTGCCATATTCTCTCCGTTGCTTAATAATGGACTTTACTGTGCTGTGAGAGGATATTCAATGCCTTGGAAATGTTCTTATATCCTACCCCTGATTGGTGCTTTTGAAGAACCTTATTCCGGATTTGCTTTGAATGTTCCTTCATCTTCATGATGTAGTTTTTGTTAGGAAATGTACTAACCAACTGTGGGACCTCCCAGAGACAGGTGTATTTAACCTGAAATCATGTGAAACACCTTAATTGCACACAGGTGGACTCCATTCAACTAATTATGTGACTTCTAAAGACAATTGGTTGCACCAGAGCTTATTTAGGTGTGTCATAGCAAAGGGGGTGAATACTTATGCAATCAATTATTTTCTGTTTTATATTTGTAATTAATTTAGAACAATTTGTAGATTTTTTTTTTCACTTTGACATTATGGACTTTTCTTGTGTTGATCAGTGGCAAACATAGCGCTTAGCGTTGAGGCCAAAAAGCTCTATTTTGGTCTCATCAGACCATAGAATCTTCTTCCACTTGGTCTCAGAGTCTCCCACATGCCTTCTGGGAAACTCTAGCCGAGATTTGATGCGAGTTTTTTTCAACAATGGCTTTCTTTTTGCCATTCTCCCATAAAGGCCAGTTTTGTGAAGCACCCGAGCTATTGTTGCCATATGCACAGTGTCTCCCAGCTCAGCCGTGGAACACTGTAACTCCTTTAGAGTTGCCATAGGCCTCTTGGTGGCCTCCCTGACTAGTGCCCTATACGCCCGGATACTCCGTTTTTGAGGACGGCCTGTTCTAGACAGATTCACAGTTGTGCCATATTCTCTCCATTTCTTAATAATGGACTTTACTGTGCTCTGAGAGGATATTCAATGCCTTGGAAATGTTCTTATATCCTACCCCTGATTGGTGCTTTTGAAGAACCTTATTCCGGATTTGCTTTGAATGTTCCTTCATCTTCATGATGTAGTTTTTGTTAGGAAATGTACTAACCAACTGTGGGACCTCCCAGAGACAGGTGTATTTAACCTGAAATCATGTGAAACACCTTAATTGCACACAGGTGGACTCCATTCAACTAATTATGTGACTTCTAAAGACAATTGGCTGCACCAGAGCTTATTTAGGTGTGTCATAGCAAAGGGGGTGAATACTTATGCAATCAATTATTTTCTGTTTTATATTTGTAATTAATTTAGAACAATTTGTAGATTTTATTTTTCACTTTGACATTATGGACTTTTCTTGTGTTGATCAGTGGCAAACATAGCGCTTAGTGTTGAGGCCAAAAAGCTCTATTTTGGTCTCATCAGACCATAGAATCTTCTTCCACTTGGTCTCAGAGTCTCCCACATGCCTTCTGGGAAACTCTAGCCGAGATTTGATGCAAGTTTTTTTCAACAATGGCTTTCTTTTTGCCACTCTCCCATAAAGGCCAGTTTTGTGAAGCACCCGGGCTATTATTGCCATATGCACAGTGTCTCCCAGCTCAGCCGTGGAACACTGTAACTCCTTTAGAGTTGCCATAGGCCTCTTGGTGGCCTCCCTGACTAGTGCCCTATACGCCCGGATACTCCGTTTATGAGGACGGCCTGTTCTAGACAGATTCACAGTTGTGCCATATTCTCTCCGTTGCTTAATAATGGACTTTACTGTGCTCTGAGAGGATATTCAATGCCTTGGAAATGTTCTTATATCCTACCCCTGATTGGTGCTTTTGAAGAACCTTATTCCGGATTTGCTTTGAATGTTCCTTCATCTTCATGATGTAGTTTTTGTTAGGAAATGTACTAACCAACTGTGGGACCTCCAAGAGACAGGTGTATTTAACCTGAAATCATGTGAAACACCTTAATTGCACACAGGTGGACTCCATTCAACTAATTATGTGACTTCTAAAGACAACTGGTTGCACCAGAGCTTATTTAGGTGTGTCATAGCAAAGGGGGTGAATACTTATGCAATCAATTATTTTCTGTTTTATATTTGTAATTAATTTAGAACAATTTGTAGATTTTATTTTTCACTTTGACATTATGGACTTTTCTTGTGTTGATCAGTGGCAAACATAGCGCTTAGCGTTGAGGCCAAAAAGCTCTATTTTGGTCTCATCAGACCATAGAATCTTCTTCCACTTGGTCTCAGAGTCTCCCACATGCCTTCTGGGAAACTCTAGCCGAGATTTGATGCGAGTTTTTTGCAACAATGGCTTTCTTTTTGCCACTCTCCCATAAAGGCCAGTTTTGTGAAGCACCCGGGCTATTGTTGCCATATGCACAGTGTCTCCCAGCTCAGCCGTGGAACACTGTAACTCCTTTAGAGTTGCCATAGGCCTCTTGGTGGCCTCCCTGACTAGTGCCCTATACGCCCGGATACTCCGTTTTTGAGGACGGCCTGTTCTAGACAGATTCACAGTTGTGCCATATTCTCTCCATTTCTTAATAATGGACTTTACTGTGCTGTGAGAGGATATTCAATGCCTTGGAAATGTTCTTATATCCTACCCCTGATTGGTGCTTTTGAAGAACCTTATTCCGGATTTGCTTTGAATGTTCCTTCATCTTCATGATGTAGTTTTTGTTAGGAAATGTACTAACCAACTGTGGGACCTCCCAGAGACAGGTGTATTTAACCTGAAATCATGTGAAACACCTTAATTGCACACAGGTGGACTCCATTCAACTAATTATGTGACTTCTAAAGACAATTGGTTGCACCAGAGCTTATTTAGGTGTGTCATAGCAAAGGGGGTGAATACTTATGCAATCAATTATTTTCTGTTTAATATTTGTAATTAATTTAGAACAATTTGTAGATTTTATTTTTCACTTTGACATTATGGACTTTTATTGTGTTGATCAGTGGCAAACATAGCGCTTAGCGTTGAGGCCAAAAAGCTCTATTTTGGTCTCATCAGACCATAGAATCTTCTTCCACTTGGTCTCAGAGTCTCCCACATGCCTTCTGGGAAACTCTAGCCGAGATTTGATGCAAGTTTTTTTCAACAATGGCTGTCTTTTTGCCACTCTCCCATAAAGGCCAGTTTTGTGAAGCACCCGGGCTATTGTTGCCATATGCACAGTGTCTCCCAGCTCAGCCGTGGAACACTGTAACTCCTTTAGAGTTGCCATAGGCCTCTTGGTGGCCTCCCTGACTAGTGCCCTATACGCCCGGATACTCCGTTTTTGAGGACGGCCTGTTCTAGACAGATTCAGTTGTGCCATATTCTCTCCATTTCTTAATAATGGACTTTACTGTGCTCTGAGAGGATATTTAATGCCTTGGAAATGTTCTTATATCCTACCCCTGATTGGTGCTTTTGAAGAACCTTATTCCGGATTTGCTTTGAATGTTCCTTCATCTTCATGATGTAGTTTTTGTTAGGAAATGTACTAACCAACTGTGGGACCTCCCAGAGACAGGTGTATTTAACCTGAAATCATGTGAAACACCTTAATTGCACACAGGTGGACTCCATTCAACTAATTATGTGACTTCTAAAGACAACTGGTTGCACCAGAGCTTATTTAGGTGTGTCATAGCAAAGGGGGTGAATACTTATGCAATCAATTATTTTCTGTTTTATATTTGTAATTAATTTAGAACAATTTGTAGATTTTATTTTTCACTTTGACATTATGGACTTTTCTTGTGTTGATCAGTGGCAAACATAGCGCTTAGCGTTGAGGCCAAAAAGCTCTATTTTGGTCTCATCAGACCATAGAATCTTCTTCCACTTGGTCTCAGAGTCTCCCACATGCCTTCTGGGAAACTCTAGCCGAGATTTGATGCGAGTTTTTTTCAACAATGGCTTTCTTTTTGCAACTCTCCCATAAAGGCCAGTTTTGTGAAGCACCCGGGCTATTGTTGCCATATGCACAGTGTCTCCCAGCTCAGCCGTGGAACACTGTAACTCCTTTAGAGTTGCCATAGGCCTCTTGGTGGCCTCCCTGACTAGTGCCCTATACGCCCGGATACTCCGTTTTTGAGGACGGCCTGTTCTAGACAGATTCACAGTTGTGCCATATTCTCTCCATTTCTTAATAATGGACTTTACTGTGCTGTGAGAGGATATTCAATGCCTTGGAAATGTTCTTATATCCTACCCATGATTGGTGCTTTTGAAGAACCTTATTCCGGATTTGCTTTGAATGTTCCTTTATCTTCATGATGTAGTTTTTGTTAGGAAATGTACTAACCAACTGTGGGACCTCCCAGAGACAGGTGTATTTAACCTGAAATCATGTGAAACACCTTAATTGCACACAGGTGGACTCCATTCAACTAATTATGTGACTTCTAAAGACAATTGGTTGCACCAGAGCTTATTTAGGTGTGTCATAGCAAACGGGGGTGAATACTTATGCAATCAATTATTTTCTGTTTTATATTTGTAATTAATTTAGAACAATTTGTAGATTTTATTTTTCACTTTGACATTATGGACTTTTCTTGTGTTGATCAGTGGCAAACATAGCGCTTAGCGTTGAGGCCAAAAAGCTCTATTTTGGTCTCATCAGACCATAGAATCTTCTTCCACTTGGTCTCAGAGTCTCCCACATGCCTTCTGGGAAACTCTAGCCGAGATTTGATGCGAGTTTTTTTCAACAATGGCTTTCTTTTTGCCACTCTCCCATAAAGGCCAGTTTTGTGAAGCACCCGGGCTATTGTTGCCATATGCACAGTGTCTCCCAGCTCAGCCGTGGAACACTGTAACTCCTTTAGAGTTGCCATAGGCCTCTTGGTGGCCTCCCTGACTAGTGCCCTATACGCCCGGATACTCCGTTTTTGAGGACGGCCTGTTCTAGACAGATTCACAGTTGTGCCATATTCTCTCCATTTCTTAATAATGGACTTTACTGTGCTCTGAGAGGATATTCAATGCCTTGGAAATGTTCTTATATCCTACCCCTGATTGGTGCTTTTGAAGAACCTTATTCCGGATTTGCTTTGAATGTTCCTTCATCTTCATGATGTAGTTTTTGTTAGGAAATGTACTAACCAACTGTGGGACCTCCCAGAGACAGGTGTATTTAACCTGAAATCATGTGAAACACCTTAATTGCACACAGGTGGACTCCATTCAACTAATTATGTGACTTCTAAAGACAATTGGCTGCACCAGAGCTTATTTAGGTGTGTCATAGCAAAGGGGGTGAATACTTATGCAATCAATTATTTTCTGTTTTATATTTGTAATTAATTTAGAACAATTTGTAGATTTTATTTTTCACTTTGACATTATGGACTTTTCTTGTGTTGATCAGTGGCAAACATAGTGCTTAGCGTTGAGGCCAAAAAGCTCTATTTTGGTCTCATCAGACCATAGAATCTTCTTCCACTTGGTCTCAGAGTCTCCCACATGCCTTCTGGGAAACTCTAGCCGAGATTTGATGCAAGTTTTTTTCAACAATGGCTTTCTTTTTGCCACTCTCCCATAAAGGCCAGTTTTGTGAAGCACCCGGGCTATTGTTGCCATATGCACAGTGTCTCCCAGCTCAGCCGTGGAACACTGTAACTCCTTTAGAGTTGCCATAGGCCTCTTGGTGGCCTCCCTGACTAGTGCCCTATACGCCCGGATACTCCGTTTTTGAGGACGGCCTGTTCTAGACAGATTCACAGTTGTGCCATATTCTCTCCATTTCTTAATAATGGACTTTACTGTGCTCTGAGAGGATATTCAATGCCTTGGAAATGTTCTTATATCCTACCCCTGTTTGGTGCTTTTGAAGAACCTTATTCCGGATTTGCTTTGAATGTTCCTTCATCTTCATGATGTAGTTTTTGTTAGGAAATGTACTAACCAACTGTGGGACCTCCCAGAGACAGGTGTATTTAACCTGAAATCATGTGAAACACCTTAATTGCACACAGGTGGACTCCATTCAACTAATTATGTGACTTCTAAAGACAATTGGTTGCACCAGAGCTTATTTAGGTGTGTCATAGCAAAGGGGGTGAATACTTATGCAATCAATTATTTTCTGTTTTATATTTGTAATTAATTTAGAACAATTTGTAGATTTTATTTTTCACTTTGACATTATGGACTTTTCTTGTGTTGATCAGTGGCAAACATAGCGCTTAGCGTTGAGGCCAAAAAGCTCTATTTTGGTCTCATCAGACCATAGAATCTTCTTCCACTTGGTCTCAGAGTCTCCCACATGCCTTCTGGGAAACTCTAGCCGAGATTTGATGCGAGTTTTTTTCAACAATGGCTTTCTTTTTGCCACTCTCCCATAAAGGCCAGTTTTGTGAAGCACCCGGGCTATTGTTGCCATATGCACAGTGTCTCCCAGCTCAGCCATGGAACACTGTAACTCCTTTAGAGTTGCCATAGGCCCCTTGGTGGCCTCCCTGACTAGTGCCCTATACGCCCGGATACTCCGTTTTTGAGGACGGCCTGTTCTAGACAGATTCACAGTTGTGCCATATTCTCTCCATTTCTTAATAATGGACTTTACTGTGCTCTGAGAGGATATTCAATGCCTTGGAAATGTTCTTATATCCTACCCCTGATTGGTGCTTTTGAAGAACCTTATTCCGGATTTGCTTTGAATGTTCCTTCATCTTCATGATGTAGTTTTTGTTAGGAAATGTACTAACCAACTGTGGGACCTCCCAGAGACAGGTGTATTTAACCTGAAATCATGTGAAACACCTTAATTGCACACAGGTGGACTCCATTCAACTAATTATGTGACTTCTAAAGACAATTGGTTGCACCAGAGCTTATTTAGGTGTGTCATAGCAAAGGGGGTGAATACTTATGCAATCAATTATTTTCTGTTTTATATTTGTAATTAATTTAGAACAATTTGTAGATTTTATTTTTCACTTTGACATTATGGACTTTTCTTGTGTTGATCAGTGGCAAACATAGCGCTTAGCGTTGAGGCCAAAAAGCTCTATTTTGGTCTCATCAGACCATAGAATCTTCTTCCACTTGGTCTCAGAGTCTCCCACATGCCTTCTGGGAAACTCTAGCCGAGATTTGATGCGAGTTTTTTTCAACAATGGCTTTCTTTTTGCCACTCTCCCATAAAGGCCAGTTTTGTGAAGCACCCGGGCTATTGTTGCCATATGCACAGTGTCTCCCAGCTCAGCCGTGGAACACTGTAACTCCTTTAGAGTTGCCATAGGCCTCTTGGTGGCCTCCCTGACTAGTGCCCTATACGCCCGGATACTCCGTTTTTGAGGACGGCCTGTTCTAGACAGATTCACAGTTGTGCCATATTCTCTCCATTTCTTAATAATGGACTTTACTGTGCTCTGAGAGGATATTCAATGCCTTGGAAATGTTCTTATATCCTACCCCTGATTGGTGCTTTTGAAGAACCTTATTCCGGATTTGCTTTGAATGTTCCTTCATCTTCATGATGTAGTTTTTGTTAGGAAATGTACTAACCAACTGTGGGACCTCCCAGAGACAGGTGTATTTAACCTGAAATCATGTGAAACACCTTAATTGCACACAGGTGGACTCCATTCAACTAATTATGTGACTTCTAAAGAGAATTGGTTGCACCAGAGCTTATTTAGGTGTGTCATAGCAAAGGGGGTGAATACTTATGCAATCAATTATTTTCTGTTTTATATTTGTAATTAATTTAGAACAAGTTGTAGATTTTATTTTTCACTTTGACATTATGGACTTTTCTTGTGTTGATCAGTGGCAAAAACTCCCAATTAAATCCATTTTGATTCCATGTTGTAACACAATGAAATGTGGAAAAGTCCAAGGGGGGTGAATACTTTTGAGAGCCACTGTATTTCTTAGCAGACACCCTTATCCAGGACGACTTACAATTGTTACAAGATATCACATTATTTTTACATACAATTATATTATTTTTCTACATACAATTACCCATTTATACAGTTGGATTTTTACTGGAGCAATCTAGGTAAAGTACCTTGCTCAAGGGTACAGCAGCAATGTCCCCCACCTGGGATTGAACCCACGACCTTCTAGTCAAGAGTCCCGAGACCTAACCACTACTCCACACTGCCGCCCTGACCATAGTCAAAATTGAGCTACATGACCAGAGTCACCATTGAGCTACATGACCAGAGTCACCATTGAGCTACATGACCAGAGTCACCATTGAGCTAAATGACCATAGTTAGAATAGAATTGACTAGAGTCAGAATAGTGCTACATTGGAGGCTGTGTGGTCCAGTGGTTAAAGAAAAGGGCTTGTAACCAGGAGGTCCCCGGTTCAAATCCCACCTTAGCCACTGACTCACTGTGTGACCCTGAGCAAGTCACTTAACCTCCTTGTGCTCCGTCTTTCGGGTGAGATGTAATTGTAAGTGACTCTGCAGCTGATGCAAAGTTCACACACCCTAGTCTCTGTAAGTCGCCTTGGATAAAGGTGTCAGCTAAATAAACACATAATAATAATACATTACCATAGCCACAAAAAACCTTAGTGGACAAAGTGGGTCTGGGTGGCCGAGCGGCAGTTCCAGGAGGT
>NW_026707802.1:55000-162500 GCF_902713425.1 Acipenser ruthenus
CTCAATTTGTCAATGGAGAATGTCAGAGGGAAGATTAACCATCTTCTTTGCACTCTTTCTAGAGCAGCAATATCCTTTTTGTAACAAGGTGACCAGAACTGAACACAGTATTCTAGGTGAGGTCTTACTAATGCATTGTAAAGTTTTAACATTACTTCCCTTGATTTAAAATCAACACACCTCACAATATATCCGAGCATCTTGTTGGCCTTTTTTATTGCTTCCTCACATTGTCTCGATGAAGACATTTCTGAGTCAACATAAACTCCTAGGTCTTTTTCATAGATCCCTTCTTCAATTTCAGTATCTCCCATATGATATTTATAATGCCCATTTGTATTGCCTGTGTGCAATACGTTACACTTCTCTCTATTAAAATGTAATTTGCCACGTGTCTGCCAAGTTCTGAATGCTGTCTAGATCATTTTGAATGACCTTTGCTGCTACAACAGTGTTTGCCGCCACTCCTATTTTTGTGTCGTCTGCAAATTTAACAAGCTTGCTTACTATACCAGAATCTAAATCATGAATGTAGATGAGGAATAGCAGAGGACCTAATAGTGATCCCTGAGGTACACCCCTGGCTACCTCACTACATTTTGAGGTTTCTCCTCTATTTAGTACTTTCTGTTTTCTACATGTTAACCACTCCCTAATCCATGTGCATGCATTTCCTTGAATCCCTACTGCATTCAGTTTGAGAATTAATGTTGAAAGGGAGGGAAGATCTTCTCCACATTCTTTTGAATGACAAATGTTCGTTTTGAAAAGTAAATGTTGAAAGGCCGGGAAGATCTTCTCCACAGAAGATCCTCCCAGCCTTTCAACTTTTTTTCAGAAAAAATACAATTAAAAAAGGCATCAGTGTTTAATTTCCAGATGATTTTAAACTTGCAGCACATTTCAAACGACTATCGGAACATTATTTCTTTAAAACAAATGTGGATATTATTTATTTTTCAATAAAGGATTTTAAGATTTTTTTCTCAAAGAGTTTCCCAGTTTTCAATCATTTGAAACATGTACTGTCTTCCAAATGCCTGTTCCTAACGAATTGGCTATTCTCCTTGCTTGACACATTCCTATTTTTATGAAATGTAGCAGTTGCATGAGAGGCAGAGCTGCAGCATCTGCCCAGCTAGGAGCTGCCTTGCTGTGCCAAGTTATGCGCTCCATACCCTTGCTGTGCGGATCTTTGTTGTATTTAAAATGACATTTTTACGCAGAGGAGCAGGGTACAGACAAAGGGAGCAGGGGACAGTTCAAAGGGAGCAGAGGGCAGGGTAGATTAAACAGCTTTGTATGTAGATTAAACATATTTATACTGGGGCAGTACACAATAGCCGGGATCCCTGAACTAGCCAATGTTGGAACTTAGTGTGACAATACTGGAATATGACCAGAGTCAGAATAGTGCTACATGACCATAGTCAGAATTGAGTTACATGACAAGAGTCAGAATACTGCTACATGAACAGAGTCAGAATTGAGTTATATGACCACAGCCAGAATCGAAGTAAATGACCAGAGCTACAAAAAAAGCTTTACCTTCTTCTAAGGTATAAAGTCGGTCTCTGTCAACAAGTACAGGTGTTTATACACTGACACAGCCCCTGTGTAAATGAGATCAGGCCTTTATACACTGACACAGCATCTCTGTCAACAAATACAGGTGTTTATACACTGACACAGCATCTCTGTCAACAAATACAGGTGTTTATACACTGACACAGCATCTCTGTCAACAAATACAGGTGTTTATACACTGACACAGCATCTCTGTCAACAAATACAGGTGTTTATACACTGACACAGCATCTCTGTCAACAAATACAGGTGTTTATTTGTACGCCTTTGAACAAATGACAAACAGTATTGCACAGAAACGTCTGGGGTGGTTTAAAATTGACACAAAGCTGCATTTTATCACCAAATGGTCTCAAATTGTAGGTCTGATCACTGTGGACTAGAGCATTTTTGCAATATGTGTGGAACTTTCCTATTTATGGAGGTATGCAGCCTCAAAGCTAGCTGGTTTTTGCTGTGCAGTCAAATCAACTGTATTGAACAGAATGGTATATAACTGCCAGTTTACTAATAATGAAAGAAATCCCCCAAACAGGCAAAAGTGGGTTTAAATTGAAGATCACAACTTCTAGTTTACATTAAACCTGACTATGTGGCTAAGAAATGTGGAGATATTGAGAAACTGGGAGGAAACCATTGACATATTCAGCTATTTTTCTATAACTGCCAGTTTACTACTAATGAATGAAAAATACAAAAAATCACCAAAACAGCCAAAACTGGGCTCAAATTGAACATCTCATCCTCTAGACAGCTTTATTTCTGCAGCGGCAGAAATAAAGCTATCAAAGGTGACGATGCAGGTATGTACCCTATGTGTACTGACACACAGGAGAGCATAGGGGCCTCAGAAGAGCAGGCAATTAATATCGGCGGCTGTGTAGGGCAGGCTCGCTTCAAAAAATGGAAGGCTAATCGCGCTTGGCTAAAGGCTAATCCCAGCGGTTCAGTCATTTGCTCGGTTTGTTCAGCAATTCGTGATCTGGGAACCCATATAAAAGAACGACCTGGAATTGACCAGGCCTTTATGAATGGCACAACTGCAACATCAGCCAAAAAACTAAATGACAAAATAAGTGAACACGGTAAATGCAAGTCTCATATGAAATGTGAACACATAGCGCAAGCCAGACAAAAGCAGGCCATAGAGAAAGCTGCTGAAAACAGCACTGCAGTGATCGGAAAAAACGACGAGCATAATGATAACAGCCTACATGATTTGTAAAGAAAACGTTTAAGATGCATCCAAACATTTTGCAGCTACAGCAGCTTAATGGATTGGATACTGGGAACATGCTGCATTCCGACCATGCAGGTTGTAATATGCTCTCGTTTGTAGCAGACAAAATGGCTGCACAACTTGCAAAGTATGTAATTGATTATTATTATTATTATTTATTTCTTAGCAGACACCCTTATCCAGGGCAACTTACAATTGTTACAACATATCACATTATTTTTACATACAATTATATTATTTTAGGCAACTATTTTTTTAACATTGTGCCGCTAAAGTCGGGGACAGGTGCTGGCATTGCAGATGAGTTGCTTTCCAGCCTCAATCAGTATGGCATCACTGCAGACATACTTCGAGAGCGTCTGCTGGGTTTTGCAACTGATGGAGCAGCATCGATGCTGGGGAAATACAAAGGGGCAGCATCAATTCTGCGAGAACAGATCAACAACAATCTAATCGAGATTCACTGCATGAACCACAAACTGGAGCTTGCTGTTCATGACGCTGTTCGAACAGTAAAGGAAGCAAGTCATTTTCAGCTATTAATCGATTCACTGTATTCATTTTTTTCACTAAGTCCCAAGAACCAGAGGCAACTTGAAGCTGTGGCTGCTGAGCTCTGTGTACATATACACAAGGTTGGTCGAGTTTCTGACGTCCGTTGGCCGTCATCTTCCTGCACATCGGTGACTGCTTTATGGGAAAGTTACCCTGCCCTTGTTACATTTTTTAGAAATGGTTCAACAGACATCTCACGTTCTTCACAGGACAAAGCAGAATGTGGTGGTCTACTGGGGAAGATGACAAACTGGCTGTTTGTAATGGAAGTAGCAACAATGAAAGATGCACTCGAGACGCTAAAAGCGCTATCCCTGTTTCTTCAAAATAGGAATTCCACTGTCATCACTGTCAAGCCGGAGATTGATGTTGCATTAAAAGCTCTACGTGCTATGAAGGACAGAGATTGAATAAATACCAGCACAATGAACAACGAGTTCTCAAGAGCCGGTGCATTTAAAGGGGTTCCAATCACACAGCCATCTGACGCTCAACAAATGAAATACAGAGGTTTCCGCACGCAGTTCATACAAGCTTTATTTGACAACATCGAAAGAAGATTTGATGATAAAGGGGTCCTGGAGGAGGCAGCCGTACTCAACCCCACATCATGGCCTGTAGAAGAGGATGCAAGAATTTTGTTTGGGGACGATAAAGTTATGAATCTGTGCAAAACTTTAAAATTCAACGTTTCACGACCTCTAACTATAAAGGAATTCAGAGAGCACAAAGATACTCAGCGCATGGGGGATAACCTGAACAAACTGGTAACCACAGTAGGTGTAATTCCTGTGGTCCACTGCTGAATGTGAACGTGGCTTTAGTGTGATGAACCTTATTCTGACCGACCAGAGAAGCCGAATGCATGTAAGCACACTGAACAGCATGCTGTTTGTTTCAATTAACGGCCCCAACATTGACACTTTCCAAGCTGAGAAATATGCAGAGTTTAAAGGATTAAAGAGGGACACCCACTCTGCAGAGGACAAACCAACAGGAAAGAAAAGAAACGAGAAAACGATTGCCCACCATACCAAACTGTTTTCTTAGACCGATCCAGCCACATCTTGGTGATATCGGTGAGTTTAAAACATTTAACTTATCTTACTTATGTTAATTAAAATGTAAAACGAAAATGAAAAATGATATATAAATAAATGGTGTGCATTTACAACTTCATGTCACCAGGAGTCTCCAAATCAGTTAATGTTTGTTACTGGAAATATAGTAGCTGTGTGAAATATTAACCCTTTGCAGTTCATTTATTAAGTGCGTGTCAGGTCCAATTTATTTTCACACACGCAGTTTATTTTAGACGCGCTGTTTAAAAGTATTTTTTTTCACAGTAAAACAGGTTTAAAAGACACTTCAAAACAACAGGACACTCAGTACTGCATCTCCAGCAAACACCTCAGTAATGCGATCCAAGTCATTATTTTATTACTATAACATCTCAAAAAGCTCTGCAAATGTCTGTGATATTCTCTGAGCGCTGGATGCGGAAGCAGCTATCTTGTTTGTGTATGTCCGTGTTATCTATGTAGTGTCGGGTCTATCAGTATTCATGAGATACACCCACTATTTTTTTTTTTTCCGGCTTCTCTCGGCTCCTATCGGTCTCACTCGGCCATTGAATAGTTTTCTCGGCTTTTTCCGGAGAAAAAAGACTAGAGACCTGTTTTTTGTGTCTTTTTGATGATGTCGGACAGGGTCCGACATTGGACCGGAAAGGGAAAATTGCGATGTCAGACCAGGTCCGACATAGGACCGCAAAGGGTTAAGGTAATCCAATCAGAAATGCTAATGACATATTTCAGGTATATAAAGGCTTAAGTTCTTAGTGTATCCACCTGAGGCAATCGTGGCCAGTAGTCGTGCGCAAAATTATACAAATCGAGCAAAAACTTCACAGAAAAAAAACTATATGAAAAGTGCATTCTTAAAGGCGGTGGCTAAGCTGAAAATTAGTGGTTCCCATTAGTGTATGTGTTTTAAAAACATTTAGAACGTCCCTCATACAATGAATTCAGGTATGAATGACAGCCTTTAGTAGACTCAATTCAATATCCATCCACATTATTGTATTTTAGCACCATTGCAGTCACGATTACAATTACAGTTATAAGGTTTAATTACAAACATCATGAAATAATGAGAGTAATTATTCCCAGTGTCACTCCTGGAGGTTGGCCAGACGTCTCTGTGAAAGCTTTTGTATCTTGCTCTTCTCGTTGAATATCTTCACTTTGACAGTTGTCCAATCATGCCTTATATTTGAGTGCTGGAACAAAAAATCCTCCATCTCTTTTTTACCTATAATACAAAATGGAGTGAGGTAACCAGTGGTGTACCACAGGGATCAGTATTAGGCCCTCTGCTATTCCTAATCTACATTAATGATTTAGATTCTGGTATAGTAAGCAAACGTGTTAAATTTGCAGACGACACAAAAATAGGAGGAGTGGCAAACAATGTTGCAGCAGCAAAGGTCATTCAAAATGATCTAGACAGCATTCAGAACTGGGCAGACACATGGCAAATGACATTTAATAGAGAAAAGTGTAAAGTTTTGCATGCAGGCAATAAAAATGTGCATTATAAATATCATATGGGAGATACTGAAATTGAAGAAGGGAACTATGAAAAAGACCTAGGAGTTTATGTTGACTCAGAAAGCTATAAAAAAGGCCAACAAGATGCTCGGATATATTGTGAGAAGTGTTGAATTTAAATCAAGGGTAGTAATGTTAAAACTTTACAATGCATTAGTAAGACCTCACCTAGAATATTGTGTTCAGTTCTGGTCACCTCGTTACAAAAAGGATATTGCTGCTCTAGAAAGAGTACAAAGAATAGCAACCAGAATTATCCTGGGTTTAAAAGGCATGTCGTATGCAGACAGGCTAAAAGAATTGAATCTATTCAGTCTTGAACAAAGAAGACTACGCGGCGATCTGATTCAAACATTCAAAATCCTAAAAGATATAGACAATGTCGACCCAGGGGACTTTTTTGACCTGAAAAAAGAAACAAGGACCAGGGGTCACACATGGAGATTAGATAAAGGGGCATTCAGAACAGAAAATAGGAGGCACTTTTTTACACAGAGAATTGTGAGGGTCTGGAACCAACTCCCCAGTAATGTTGTTGAAGCTGACACCCTGGGATCCTTTAAGAAGCTGCTTGATGAGATTTTGTGATCAATAAGCTACTAACAATCAAACGAGCAAGATGGGCTGAATGGCCTCCTCTCGTTTGTAAACTTTCTTATGTTCTTATGTTTTTATATTAATATAGGTTAATCTATTGAAATACATGGATAGACCTAAAGAATACTACTGTGCGTCATAGAAAAAAAATCTTGTAATACCCAAATGGTAATATTTTCGCTGGGCTCTGAACGATGGTATTATCACTTCAACACATCAGCTTGAGCTCAAAGTGTGGCTTGTGCAGAGCTGGCATTTCAGTCTATCCACCACGCAGACCCGAAAGGGAAGACACATATTGTTCAGACTCAAATCCATATATTACAATAAACAATAGCTGGTTTAGTGTGTATTACCAGGGGTAATACCATCTGAATGGTTCCTGTCCCCAAAACTCTCTCCCCAAAACCTCTCTATGGTATTATTCCCTGGTAGTACACACTGAACCAGCCATTATTCCAGTTGTTAAATGATACAATAATTAACATTTTATATAAAAAAAAAAAAAAAAAACAACAAACAAAAACACAATAACATTTACAGACTAGCCATAATCCCTGGACTGTTCCATTATACAAAGGTGTTTGCTTTACATAAAAAAGTAGCCGCATGTAAGAAACAGGGCATATTTATGATGGTCTTTACACAAATACAGTTTGCACCATATACAGTATATCTGTGTATTTACAAGTAGTCTCAGGCCGATTGGTTTGGTGCAAATTCTGGGGTGAATCAGTTTGTTTTGGATGTTTCATTTATGCCTGCAAATGAACTGAACCGTACTTCAGCATGCACCAAACGACCATTTGTGAAAGGGCTTTTAAAAGACTCAAAAGTACTGTATGCCTAAATTATTGTTTGTTACTAGCAATATTAACACATTGTTTTCTTCACAAAAAAAGGATGTAAATCCCATTTTGATGCAAATACCTTGATAAATCTGACTGAAGGCAAAGATACTGGTACCCAATAAAGTACAGGTGTGTGGATTTGTGTTAATCTGCATATTTGAAAACCAGTTGAATATTTTATATAAAAAATTACACTGCAATATAATTATATGATAATCGTGGTATTTTTTCTGATAGTTATCATACCATGAGAATTTCTTAGCATCCCACCTCTACATCTGACCCTATGTCACACCTACGTCAAACTTATCCAATTGTCAGGAAAATTCATATGGATACCCAAACACCCCACCCCCAATAAAGAAACTAAAAATATAGTAAAATGCCAAAGGATTATGCTATTGGGGGCGGGGAGTGTTTACTTTGAACGGACTCAGACAGAATGTATAAGAAAACTAAATATTCAATATATGTATGGCACCATTACAATCATTACAATCTCACCTGGCATTTGTTTTCTGCTTTCACCTTGTAAGGCTTGAAATAGATAAGCACTTGGTCTTCATCTACTTTGGCCCATCTTGTATACTTTCATCCTGCACAAGATAACAAATACAATTATGAAGTTACTTCATCAGTGGCGGACTGTAGCAAGATTGATTGATGTAGCAATCTCTGTGTCCTCCAGTTTGAAAGATCCACTTGCACACAATAGTGGGCTATATAACTTGATTTCATTAGTATGCTTAGCAATCCCCGGAACAATGAGACCATATAGAAAAAACAATACTTTAATCTGCATTTTCATCATATAACTCTATACATTAAATTAATTTATGAAGTTAATATTTTTTATATATAAATGTATGAAAAATAAATTTGGTTCAAGTACATGTATTGGGGGTTGTTTTAAAACAAAATCTGACAGGGGATATTATATTATTTCTACCATTTTCCCTGCACCTGGAATCTGTGTCTATTTCACAAACACCAAAGTTGGGATTCATTTAAAACAATAAAATCACCAGTTTGTTTTATTGTTAAATAAAAAAATAAAAAAAAAATAGTAAATGGGGAAAACTGACTTGGCTTAGTGGCTGCCATGGTTTTATAATTGACATATAAATTAAATCAATGTCTACATAAGACATATTAAAAAGTGGATGAGTAAAGGTCTCCACACACCAGACACAAAGTGATTTTTTAATTGGCAACGACTCCCGACGAGACCTTTCGCAGCGACATGACCACACAAACCAGCAGCGATAGGTTTGAAAATTGCCAGATCTATACAACTGTTCAAAATTGCTATTGACAGAACTATGATCAAGACTGGTACTACTTATCAACATGATGTGGAAATTATGAGTGTCTTCTCTGATGGTATTTCAACACATATGGCAATAAATCACACATACCAGGCTTATCCAGTTCTTTCGAAATGGACTCCCATATATTCCCTTTCAAATCTGTATCTTTATAATTGTGATGGCCTTTGTCATAAAGCTCTGGGTAGTTTTTCAACGACAAGTATTTTTCCTCCGTCATTTTGGAAACTGCTTCACCCTGCTGGACCACGTGCATTGAAGCTGTTCTCCGATTGCTCAATGCCCTAGTTGACGTGCGTCAAATCGCAAAAAATCGGATTCAATCCTATTTATTTCTCGTCAGTCCAGTGCTGCCCTGGTACCGTTCCTGCGTAGCTTGTCGTGTGAAAGATACTTATCAAAAGTATAGGTTCTATTCATTTTGACGCATCACTGCACAGTTTCGCTTGTCGCATTGCATCTTAAGTGCCCGAAATGCCTTATAAATGCATATGCACAACAGTATCTCTTTCATACTGACCGGAAATTTCAGTTTTTCACCACCACCATCCCTGTACTGTAACAATCGTCCGCTAACAACACCTTTTGGATTTTCTTTTCCACTGTCCCCTTAATTGACCTGGCTGTGTGGCATGGAGCATTGTCCTGCTGGAAAAACCAATCCTCAGAGTTGGGGAACATTGTCAGAGCAGAAGGAAGCAAGTTTTCTTCCAGGACAACCTTGTACTTGGCTTGATTCATGCGTCCTTCACAAAGACAAATCTGCCCGATTCCAGCCTTGCTGAAGCACCCCCAGATGAGTCCAATTTTCAGCTTTGCCCAACACCTGGTCGTCTAATGGTTAGACGGAGACCTGGAGAGGCCTACAAGCCACAGTGTCTCGCACCCACTGTGAAATGTGGTGGAGGATCGGTGATGATCTGGGGGTGCTTCAGCAAGGCTGGAATCGGGTAGCTTTGGCATGAAGCAAGCCAAGTACAAGGTTGTCCTGGAAGAAAACTTGCTTCCTTCTGCTCTGACAATGTTCCCCAACTCTGAGGATTGGTTTTTCCAGCAGGACAATGCTCCATGCCACACAGCCAGGTCAATCAAGGTGTGGATGGAGGACCACCAGATCAAGACCCTGTCATGGCCAGCCCAATCTCCAGACCTGAACCCCATTGAAAACCTCTGGAATGTGATCAAGAGGAAGATGGATGGTCACAAGCCATCAAACAAAGCCGAGCTGCTTGAATTTTTGCGCCAGGAGTGGCATAAAGTCACCCAACATCAATGTGAAAGACTGGTGGAGAGCATGCCAAGACGCATGAAAGCTATGCTTGAAAATCAGGGTTATTCCACCAAATATTGATTTCTGAACTCTTCCTAAGTTAAAACATTAGTATTGTGGTGTTTTAAAAATGAATATGAACTTATTTTCTTTGCATTAGTCGAGGTCTGACAACACTGCATCTTTTTTGTTATTTTGACCAGTTGTCATTTTCTGCAAATAAATGCTCTAAATGACAATATTTTTATTTGGAATTTGGGAGAAATGTTGTCAGTAGTTTATAGAATAAAACAAAAATGTTCATTTTACCCAAACACATACCTATAAATAGTAAAACCAGAGAAACTGATAATTTTGCAGTGGTCTCTTAATTTTTTCCAGAGCTGTATATATTTTTCAAACAAGCGCAAGGTGGTGGTGCAAGCTCTGTCTCACAGTGAGGAGAAAAATTAGGCACTATTATCTTGTGGATTCTGAGATGTTAGTAAAGGTTCCGAAATAATTGTATTTTATCTTGCTCTTAATTGTATTAATACTTGTACTGTGATTCTTGAAATGTATTTTTGTTTACGACTGTAAGTCGCCCTGGATAAGGGCATCTGCTAAGAAATAATAATAATGACACAGATAATGACCCTTGTCCAACAGAATGTTATAATACAGTAGTGTACCAAATTTGAAGATATCGCAAAGCATGTGTCAACTATCATTGGTAATGGTTCTTAATTTCTAATGAACAAATAAGAAACCTTACCTTATCATTAAGCATTGGAAAAATGAAGGATTCTGTGCTTGACATGGGATGCTGTGCTTGACATTGCATTTTAGATCACAAGGACTTAAAATGCAAATCAAAAGAAATGAATTCTCACAGTAAAAAAAAAAAAAGTGATTTTTTTTATAGGAAGAGAATAAAGAACAGCCAAAAAAAAAAAACCTTAGTCTTGGGGGACCATCCCACTAAAAAACGCTTCGTCCTAAAAGGGTTCAATTCAAATATCACTACTTTTATAACTTATCAGCCTGTGATGCAACTCATGTCTTGGCAAAGTACTGAATTATTTATTAAGAAACAAAATAAAGCACACATAAAAAATAGAAGTTGCGTAGCATATATGAAGCCAATATCTCAAAGCGTTTGGTCTTTATTTTCCAGAAAAGAACGTCGCATGACCGCAATTTGGCAGCCATCTTAGGTCACAGATCAACGTGACCAGTAGTTAGATTTTTCTAGAGGAGTTTCCACAATGCAGAGAATATAAATTCAACATTGCGATCAGTTCAGAAGATCAAAGCAGTTATAGGTGTGATGAGGCTGGTAATGTCTGCAGATTTACAAAAAACATACAAGCTTCCCTCACGTGGATGCTTAAAGAAAAGCCATTTAAATGTCATATCAAGATGCCACCCAACACTGAAAATATTAACTGGCTGACGTGGACATAGACCTTTGGGAGACAGTCCCCATAATGTGACATTCAACAGTATATTGTAGCGCCCTTTCTGATTTAACATGAAATCACCTTGTGGGGACATATTATATGTCTCCCAAAGGTAGAGACTTATCAAAAACAATATTTCTCTCCAGTAGCGACAGGCTCCGAGACTGATAATTAATGGAGTGACTTGTGGAGATATACACTGCTGTGAAAAAGTCTTAGACATTTTGCACAATTTTATTTCTTTTTTCTGGAGGGGGGGGGGGGGGCGGGTTATACTACCATAGAATCAACCTGATTTAATACTACCATGTCATGTATACATTTTATATCAAATAAAAATACATCCCCCCCCCCCCCCGTTGAGAACCATACCTACAGTGAAACATGGAGGAGGCTCGGTTATGTTTTGGGGCTGCTTTGCTGCGCCTGGCACAGGGTGCCTTGAATCTGTGCAGGGCACAATGAAATCTCAAGACTATCAAGGCATTCTGGAGCGAAACATACTGCCCAGTGTCAGAAAGCTCTGTCTCAGTCGCAGGTCATGGGTCCTCCAACAGGATAATGACCCAAAACACACAGCTAAAAGCACCCAAGAATAGATAAGAACAAAACATTGGACTATTCTGAAGTGGCCTTCTATGAGTCCTGATCTGAATCCTATCAAACATCTATGGAAAGAGCTGGATAAATGTGATGGGTTAGCTACTACAACACTTCATATTAGCTGCTCAAGTATAGTTTATTTTGAGATATTGTAACTCGAGAATGTGTCTAAGACTTTTGCACAGCAATGTACATTTGGTGGCTTTTGTCTGCATTAGAGATGAACACACAAGTAAATGCCTCAAACTGTATCTACCTGGGTTGTTTAGGCAGCAACTTTCAAGCCAATCCAGCTGTCCCTTGTTCTGAATGTCTTCTGGTTGTCCATCATTGTGAGGCCCTTCCTGTCCTCCTTCAGTTGTGAACATACCTCTTGTTACTTTAGTCCCGATCCCATTGAGGGGATTCTCTATCTCAGCCACCCCTTGAAGTCTCCCACCTAGCTGGCCCCTGTCTGAATAAGACTCTTGTTCCGAAGTTTCTGAAAGAAGAGAATCACATGCACGGTAACAGTAGATGTGAAACACATGAAATCACTTTGTAGGGGCATGTTATATGTCTCCCAAAGGTAGAGAGAGTCCCCATAATGTGATATTCAGCAGTATATAGTGAAGTACTTCCTGATTTAATTACCATATTCCAAGAGTGGGGAAGGATCCAAGGGTTTCTGCCCATCCATTTTCTCAGCCATCTCTTGGTTCTCTGCCATCTTGAGTCCTTCAACCATGAGTAATGTGGCATGGACCTTAAGAAAAAAATAAATAATAATAATAATAATAATAATAATAATAATAATAATTGACCACTACACTGCCTGTGCACTAACATGGATTTGTGGTTTGCGGATAACATTTACATTTTTATATGGACATATACATGTAAACAAAAGTTGCAGTTTTGACAGTTAACTACCATATTCCTTCATTTTAAGATGCACTTTAACCATTATTTTGCTTCTCAAAAATATCCTGCGTCTTAAATTAGAGTACAGTAGTGATGTGTGTATTAAAAATCACCAACAAAAGACGCGACTACCCGAGTACATAAACAGCAAAGTGACTGACTGACGAGAAAAGGCGAACAAAGACGTCCCTGCCCGATCTCGAATCATCCATGACATGCAGGCAGCCATTTTCAAAGAAGCATCATTAGCTTCCTGAGGAATTTAAAAAGATATGTTTTTACTACTTCAGTGTTTCTAACAAATGTTTCTGATCAGACCCCCATATTTTTCGACATGCCAAGCAATACCACAGTTCACAAATTGGGAGAAAAACAGGTGTGAGTAATGATGACTGGAAATGGGAAGCAGCACATAACTGTATGCTGTGTGTGATAGCAAACAACTGCAAACTGCCTCCATATCAATCAATCAATCAATCAATCAATCTTTAGTTTTGTATAGCGCTTTACATGATAAAAAACACATACAAATATATATATATATATATATATACAGACGTGCTCAAATTTGTTGGTACCCTTACAGCTCATTGAAATAATGCTTCATTCCTCCTGAAAAGTGATGAAATTAAAAGCTATTTTATCATGTATACTTGCATGCCTTTGGTATGTCATAGAATAAAGCAAAGAAGCTGTGAAAAGAGATGAATTATTGCTTATTCTACAAAGATATTCTAAAATGGCCTGGACACATTTGTTGGTACCCCTTAGAAAAGATAATAAATAATTGGATTATAGAGATATTTCAAACTAATTAGTTTCCTTAATTAGTATCACACATGTCTCCAATCTTGTAATCAGTCATTCAGCCTATTTAAATGGAGAAAAGTAGTCACTGTGCTGTTTGGTACCATTGTGTGCACCACACTGAACATGGACCAGAGAAAGCAAAGGAGAGAGTTGTCTGAGGAGATCAGAAAGAAAATAATAGACGAGCATGGTAAAGGTAAAGGCTACAAGACCATCTCCAAGCAGCTTGATGTTCCTGTGACAACAGTTGCAAATATTATTAAGAAGTTTAAGGTCCATGGAACTGTAGCCAACCTCCCTGGGCGCGGCCGCAAGAGGAAAATCGACCCCAGAGTGAACAGAAGGATAGTGCGAATGGTAGAAAAAGAACCAAGGATAACTGCCAAAGAGATACAAGCTGAACTCCAAGGTGAAGGTACGTCAGTTTCTGATCGCACCATCCGTCGCTTTTTGAGCGAAAGTGGGCTCCATGGAAGAAGACCCAGGAGGACTCCACTTTTGAAAGAAAAACATAAAAAAGCCAGACTGGAATTTGCTAAAATGCATATTGACAAGCCACAATCCTTCTGGGAGAATGTCCTTTGGACAGATGAGTCAAAACTGGAGCTTTTTGGCAAGTCACATCAGCTCTATGTTCACAGACGAAAAAATGAAGCTTTCAAAGAAAAGAACACCATACCTACAGTGAAACATGGAGGAGGCTCGGTTATGTTTTGGGGCTGCTTTGCTGCGCCTGGCACAGGGTGCCTTGAATCTGTGCAGGGCACAATGAAATCTCAAGACTATCAAGGCATTCTGGAGCGAAACGTACTGCCCAGTGTCAGAAAGCTCTGTCTCAGTCGCAGGTCATGGGTCCTCCAACAGGATAATGACCCAAAACACACAGCTAAAAGCACCCAAGAATGGATAAGAACAAAACATTGGACTATTCTGAAGTGGCCTTCTATGAGTCCTGATCTGAATCCTATCGAACATCTATGGAAAGAGCTGAAACTTGCAGTCTGGAGAAGGCACCCATCAAACCTGAGACAGCTGGGGCAGTTTGCTCAGGAAGAGTGGGCCAAACTACCTGTTAACAGGTGCAGAAGTCTCATTGAGAGCTACAGAAAACGTTTGATTGCAGTGATTGCCTCTAAAGGTTGTGCAACAAAATATTAGGTTAGCGGTCCCATCATTTTTGTCCATGCCATTTTCATTTGTTTTCTTATTTACAATATTATGTTGAATAAAAAATCAAAAGCAAAGTCTGATTTCTATTAAATATGGAATAAACAATGGCGGATGCCAATTACTTTTGTCAGTTTCAAGTTATTTCAGAGAAAATTGTGCATTCTTCGTTTTTTGTGGAGGGGTACCAACAAATTTGAGCACGTCTGTATATATATATCAATAATCAGAAAATAGAACACACATAGAAATTTATATATATATATATATATATATATATATATATATATATATATATATAAAATCAGCAATAAAACACACATATAATTATATGTTATATACATATACAGAAGCGAGAGAATATCACTTTAAAAACTTGCGTAAGCTAAGCTATACAAGTGTGTTTTTAAATGAGATTTAAAAGCATTGGCAGAAGGAGCTTCCTTTATAGTACTGGGAAGTCGTTCCATAATTTCGGTGCAATGTAACTCAAGCATCTACCACCTGAGTTTTGTTTCTGAATACTTGGTATGGAAAGTAGCCTGGCATCCTGTGATCGAAGTGGACGATTAGGAACGTATGGTTTTAAAAGATCCTTTAAATAGGGTGGAGCTAAGCAATTTAGAGCCTTGTGGGATAATAATAGCACCTTAAAATCGATCCTAAATCGAACAGGAAGCAAATGCAAGGACGCTAGCACAGGGGTGATATGATCTTGTTTCTTACTCCCAGTTAAAACTCTTGCAGCAGCATTCTGTACAAGTTGCAGCCGAGATATAACATTGTTACTAATACCAGCAAAAAGGCTGTTACATTAATCAATCCTTGAAGATATAAAAGCATGCACCAATCTCTCTGCATTCTGCTTGGAAAGCATACCTCTCAGTCTAGCTATGTTTCTTAAATGAAAAAAGAACATTTTTGTAACATTTTTAATGTGTGATTCAAAGGAGAGGTCTGAATCAAAAGTGACACCTAGGTTTTTTTTATCTCTGCTCTAGAATCTGTACAGAGACCGTCGAGTAGAAAATCAGATGAATCTATGTTCTTGTATTGCTTCTGAGGTCTCATTATCATCAATTCTGTTTTGTCTGAGTTTAACATTAAAAAGCTTTTAAACATCCAATGTTTAATGTCAGCAAGGCAGGTATTCAAAATATTAGCAGCAGATACATCACCCTGTTTGAGAGACAGGCAAAGCTGAGTGTCATCAGCATAGCAATGAAAATGAACTCTGTGTCTACGAATGATATTTCCCAAAGGTAACATATATAGAGAGAACAGAATTGGGCCAAGAATTGAACCCTGAGGAACCCCACACGTAACCTTTGACATAAAATAGGTCGCCTCCTCAACTTTAACAAACTGAAACCTATTAGAGAGATAGGATCTGAACCAGAACAAGACAGTACCTGACAATCCCACTAAATGTTCAAGGCGATTAATTATGACAGAATGATCAATGGTGTTGAAAGCAGCACTTAGATCCAGTAGAACAAGTACTGAAGGCGAGCCCATGTCAGAAGTCATCAACATATCATTTACCACTCGAATTAGTGCCGTCTCGGTGCTATGATAAGGCCTGAAACCTGACTGAAATTTCTCAGAAATATTCTGTGCAGCAAGAAATCTATTTAATTGTTCAGCCACTACTCTTCTAACACTTTGGACAAAAAAAGGGAGATTAGAAATAGGCCTGTAATTATTAAGCACATTGGGATCAAGGGTAGGCTTCTTGAGCAGGGGTTTTACTACGCAGTCTTCAAAGAATTTGGAACAGTACTTGATGAGAGTGAGCTGTTAATAATATTTAAAACTGTGTTATTTATTTTTGGATATACTTTTCTCAAAAGTGTAGTAGGAATGGGATCTAATGCACATGTTGTGGGTTTAGTCTTTTTAATTATGGCATCCGGCTCTTGTTCACATGTCAAGCAAAAGTGCTGTAAGATTTGGTTGGGTTCAGACGGACCAAGAATATTTGTATAATTGTTTATATCAGTATGTAGTTGCTCAACTGATTCCTAATGTCGGTCACTTTTTTATTGAAGTGATTCACAGCTTACTGGAGGAATATTCTGTGTAACGCGCTCTGATTGCGGATTTGTTAATCTTGCTGTTGACTGAAAAATAAATCTTGTATTGTTCTGATTTTTGTCAACAAGATCGGAGAAATAAACAGATCGAGCTAAAGACAGTGACGTTCTATATGTTAAAATACTATCTTTCCAGCTTTGATAATATATCTGAAGTCCAGTCGATCTCCCATCTGCGTTCTAATTTGCGACACATACGTTTATGCATACGTGTTGTATCATTAAACCAAGGAGAAAATATTTTTGTAGATAGTTTCTTTATTTTATAAGGTGCAATAGTGTCAAGACTATTTGCCAGAGTGGCGTTATATTTATCCACCAAATCTCCGACCACTCCTGACTGAATAATTCACAACACAGAGTTTGTTATTCATTTAGCAGGGGACAATTCTATATTGTGTTTATCTAGATTTTTATTGTAGTTTTTGGGGTTTTTGTTTGTAATTGTTTGACTTAAATATAATTGGCTCAGTAGTACTTCAATCTTTAAACCGAGGTCCTGTCCACATTGTGTGGATGTTAAAGATCCCATGGCACTCTTCGTAAGAGCAGGTATGTTAATCCCGGTGTCATGGCCAAATCCAAAAAGCAGGTTATACAATCCGGCCTACCTAAAGTCCCTCTACCTTAATTAGGGTTAAAAGTGTGTTTGTGCCCCACTTCCCCCCCTCCCCCGGACCCTCTTGTAATGAGGCCTCCGTCTCAATGGGTAACTCTCCTAGTTAAATAAATAGTCTCTGTAAGTTGTTTCTGACAAAAGCGTCTGCTCAATGACTAAAATAATGATTATATACGATTATGAAGTTGTGATGTCAGGCTTTAATCACAGCCTGTGTATTTGTAGATGGATCTTGTCTTCATTACACTAAAACAAATAAAACGACAAGTTAACACATGACCTCCAGGTGTACTTGGAAAATGTTGTATTTTTATGTTTTTGGTTGGCAACACCCTGTAATTACATTCACTGCAGTATAATAAAAACACAAATACTACAGTACTGTTTATATAGTAATATCAAAGGTATAGTTGGGCCAATCCAATGTTAACGGCTCCTACTCAGCCTGTTCTGTTTTTCCAAATTTTACATTTATGTTATTGATACATGAACTATACGTCTTAAACTATCAAGCTCATCAATATGGCATTTTCACCTGTACAGTATTTCCATGATTCATGATAGATAGTGAAACAAGTAAAAGAGGATACAAGTTACAGGAGACAGCATAATTGCATGGGCTCGGACCGCCGAGTGAGGGAATACAGTGGGCGTACATGTATATGATTCGTTTTGATCAGATTCATAACTTTATTTATTTTTTATATTTCATTACGAGTAACTTAAAATATTGGACAAGTTCACAAAAATAAACCAACTTGAAATGTTATACGCTCAATACAAAACACTATTCTCTGGCAACTTATGATATGAAAAGTAAAATAATGTAAACTAATGTACCGTATATTACAGCCGGCCTAAACTCATATATTGTAATACAGTACAGTAAAAAATAAAAGTTAAACAGGGGTGCACAGTACCTTACTATAGATCTTCTGACTACAACGTAGCAAAAAAATAATTTTATGGAAGTATGCATAGTAGTCGGCCGATTGAGCTGATAAACAACTGTAAAAAACTGTCTTTCGTGCCTGCTTTTCCCGCTGTCATACAGTTGCTATGCGCTTACGTCACTGCTATTTTTGAAACTCAAACGCAAACATATATATTTTTTGAACATTGCTCGCATTATGCAATTATCCAAATTAAAATGCAATGAACAACGGACTTCGGGACCGCGAAATGTGCATTTAGTACCATACAATCATAGAAAATTATGCGCTTAAAAACGGGACCAGCTGCATGCTATGCAGTTAAGCAATTATTATACAATTATTCAATATGCAAATAAGTGGAGTCGACTCTACATCAGATTTGGCTGTGTATTTTTCATGCATCAATCTATGGTCTACCAGTTCTTAAATATTGTATAGCAAAAGTTGAATGTATGCAATCAGTGTTATGTACATACTCTACTGATAACGACTGCAGTGTAGCTTTGAATATGTCTAGTATCAAACGGAATAAAAAAAGTGTTACTTCTGTAATGACATCAAAAATCCTACTGAACTAAAGTAGAACATTTCTACTGAAATACCTCAAGTTACCATCATAAATAAGAAGCTCTAGCATCAGGCAACAGCAAGCACAGTACAAATTGTAATAATCCAATTAAATGTTTTCCCTGCTTGGCTGACGACCCAATCAAAACGATGCATTTGCAACCCAACTTTGCTTGTTTTGTGTGGCTTAACATTTGGAGAGAGAAAAAGAAAATCTGCAACTGCAGGTGAATTCGAGGGTTCCCCCCCACCCCCACCAAATGGAACAGAGACAAAAGTATTTACCCGCCAAACTGGCTCTGGCCAGAAGCAAACGTATGATATAATATGCCATACATATATATGTCCACTGTACAAAATTATCCGAACAAAGTCATTCTTCTTGTTTAAACTTAGCACAGGAAAATTCCTTGAAGCTCCAAATTACCATTTGTAAAAAAAATGATAAAACGTTCATGCACCCGCATTTCCACATGCCTTTGAAACGTGTTTTTTTTGTTTACTACTACAGTCAAAAAACTTAAAATAAACCCAAACAGTTAAGCACACAACTTAACATAAACCTAAATCTAACCTATGTCAAAACTCTACATTTTTTAAAGACATACTGTAAGATGTATTTTATATCTCATTGCAATCCAGAAATGTAAAATCAGAAACGTATTAAGTACAGTAGAGTACATACATTAGGCCTAACTCGTATTAAGCACAGTACTGTACATACATTTTTTTTCAAGATTTTAAACGCTTCCCACTTCATATGTTCTTAAACATGTTGTCAATAGTTTAAATCATTAACATAATTGACTAGCAATAGATAGCAATATAGTGGGATTACATTTTCTCCATTTTAAATTGTGAACTAGAATATTGTGCAAATGTTTAATTCATTACATAGAAGGCATTAAAATATGTCCTAGTCTGGAGGGGTGGGCCGTCCCCAAATATATATCGGCAAGTAAAATATTTCACTGAATTACCTGAAGTTAGATTAATCATGAAGTCTATTTTTTTTTCAGCGATGGAAAATGTCTTACAGCTAAATTAATATATAGGCCTACCTGCGTAAGTCTCTGCAAGTGACGCTAGCTACCACGATTAATGATTTGATATAAGAGATTCTCGATAGTGTCAGTAAATTACTTCGTGTTGTGAAGAAGGTCTCTTCAAGATAAACATTCTGTAGCAGTTGAAGAACAACTTTGTGTTAATTTAAAAAATCTCAAACTTCCTTTGGCAGCGATATACAGTAAACAAATAGCAGAAAGTGTTTAATGTATGTGCTTAAATATGGAATATATAACACGCATACATATAACAGTATGCATTTGTATTTTATTCTATTTGGCAAAACATTATCGTCTCACTTTTTTTTTTTTAGAACCTACGCTATACAAGATCATAAGCATTTACAGCAGTGGTACTCAATTACATTCTCTGGCGGGCCAGATAAGGACATTTCCAAACCTTGGGGGGCCACAGGGCGCTCAAGATGTGCGTAGTGGTGGGGGGTTGTTTAAATGGTCGTGAAAATCTGACTATCCGATCAGACTTTACATACAGTAACAAAACGTTGCAACACTGCACTTGCACCAATCAACTAATACATCTCAGAAATAACTACTTAACAAGTTACAATGTTTGATCACCATTAATAATAAAAATATTAAGCAAATACCATTTCCTGACCAGTATTCAAATGACACCTTGCAAACAAACAATTATACAAATCTCACTGTAATGCTATTAAAACAGCATGTTATTCATTTTAATTTTATTAAAACTAGAAAATGTTCTGACAATCACTGTGCTGCAAGCATTCAAGTTAACTAACGAAAGCTCGTTAGTTAACTTGAATGCTTGCAGCACAATACTATTTATCCTAAAATATGTAAAACTGTACTATTCCAGAATAGGTTGTGAAGGCTTTACTTTGCTCCACTGGATTAACTATAAAAGTATACACTTTCCACGTGTGTATTTCAGGCAGAAACAGTACATAAGTAGATATCGCTTTTTTCTTTCTTTTTTTATCCCTGCCATTGTAGTTTCTTCGCAATAAACAAAGTGGCAAATGACACATTTTCATGAAGTAACAGCATTACTGGGGTTTACTTTTTCTTTTTCAAGCTGTGCATGCAAGTGAAAACTGTCAAATGTAACTTAAATAAACGCTTCAAAAAATATATGTGGAAAAGGTGGCGTTGTACAAAACCCCCCCACAATTTTCGTTTATTACTCTCCTCATAACAGAAAATAGGATCACAACAAAACAAAACGTTGATCACTATACGTAGCATGTACCTTTGCCCAGTGTCTGGAAAGTGTGAAGCACTTTCGAGCGATGTGCATTACCTGCAGCGGTCTGTATCCCTCGATTCTGACTCGCTTGCCAAATCTGAAGCATCACTTTGTTGTTGTTGGTTTTTATGTTAATCTCACACATCACTTGCCATTTTAGACACAGACGTCGACTTTTTGGCTTCGAATGAATGTGCAGCAATGTTTGTAAGAATATTCAGATAGTTTCAGCGCACTGAAGAAAATAATATTCCTACCGCTGTTTTCATATTGCACAAAGCCTTCTTTCATTGCTCAACAAATGAGGCACTAAAACTACGTAAATTGGCGGAGATTTGTGACGCCTGCCAAAATGAGAGCTCATCAGAAATAAAGCTTGGCCAGTCAGCTGACTTGTTCTTCTATTAGGCTGCCAAAAAAAACGAGTGTTAGGGGAAGCAAACGTATTTCCTAAATGAACAAATTATTATTAGTTTCTCCAGTACTGAAGGCACAAACACTCATTATTATCACTGATTACCAGTTTTAACCGGACAGAAACACAGATCTGACCCGTGTGTGCTGAACTATAGGCTATTCAATGCCTCCCTATTTATTCAGTGAAATGAACGGTCGAAAGCAACGCTACCAGGCACTGACGTCAGACAGTTATCTTTTTTGGTTCAATTTCGGTAAAACCAGGACCCCTCCGAAAATATATACCCCGTTGCACATCTACACTCCCGGGACTATGTGTATGCCAAGTGTGGTTCCTAAATTAGCAGTACTTTTCGAGATACAGGTGTATACAAAAGCGTCTTCATTTTTCTTTTTTCTTTTTTTTTTTTTTTTTACAAGCTGTTTTCTTCGCCATGCTGTATCTCAAAAAGTATTTCACCAGATGCTACCCCGTTCACAGGGTTTGTTGAGCCTGTCAATCCGACCCCACACACACACACACACACACACACACACACACACACACACACACACACACACACACACACACACACACACGAATGTTCATGCATATCGATGGAGATTAACAAATACATACATTTCACTTTGAGTAATAAATAACTCAGCACTTACCTTTTAGTGTTAGGAAAAACGTGGTCTTTTTTTGTGGAATCGGCTACCGGGTTTGGTGTTTTTCAAATTTGACTTTGCAATAACCAATTTAACAAAAAAATACTGGAAAAAACGGTTTTGTGGACGATGGTACAAATCACGCTGTGGAAACATCCAGCGACGGGCGTTAACCAATGAGAGAGGACTGATCACGTGTCTCAAATCATTCCGCGTGACTCTTCCAATGAAAGCGGGGCGGTGACAGCGTGTTAGTCACGTGATATCCGCGTGTTCCCTTCTCTCACATGATTTGATCTCTGTTGTCGCGGAGATTTACTCTGCTGGAGACGCGGGGGCGGGACGGGGGTGTCCTGCCGGTACCCCGTTGTCAGGCACGGGGCAGTGGGGGGCGTTCTCCTGGGGCGCTCTGGCGGTCAGCTAAGAGCAGCCCGAGTGTTGCTGTTCACTCGATTTCATCAATAAAATAGCTTTCTATTTTGGAAGATAAAAGTTGTACTCTTGGATTCTTACCGCCGCTACAATCGGGGTCCGTTTCTGTCTGCAATATTATGATACAGGTCATACTTGCAAAACTCGTATATTAATCAACGTTTTAATTTTCTTTCATGATACAAAGTGGAATGCAAAACAAATTAAATAAATAAATAATAATAATAATAATAATAATAATAATAATAACACAGTAATATTTTTTTTATACAGTGTGGAGTAGTGGTTAGGGCTCTGGACTCTTGACTGGAAGGTCGTGGGTTCAATCCCTGGTAGGGGACACTGCTGCTGTACCCTTGAGCAAGGTACTTTACCTAGATTGCTCCAGTAAAAACCCAGCAGTATAAATACAAACTAAAAAATAGAAATATGTACATTGCGATCTTACAGTTCAGCGCCACAGTCAAACCACGCGATATCTGTTTGAAGTAAAGCCCCGCCCCTGCCGCATCATTTCGCAATTGCTATACACAGCTCCAGAATGAGTGACACATTGGATAGCCAATCTCTACGACATAAAACTATACTGTAGTATCCCTCTATCACGTGACTTTTTTTACACCCACGTCACGTGTTCCCAGCAAAGGCTGAGCGCTGATCTGCTTTCAGTGACAGCAAACAAAACACAATTCGTAGTGTAATATTTGGGTTTGGAAGTGGTGAAGAAATAACTCTTAATATCAACAACGGATGGATGCAGACAGATTACAATCTGACAGTTTGATTAAAAACAGCTCACACGAATGTCAACAACTGCGCCACCCCACACACACTTCTGGGTTTTGTCAATAAAGCTTAGGAAAACAAAATCTTTAAATAACTTTATACAAACAATTGAAGGCAAACACTCGTACACTATTCAAGCAATACTGCACAGCAAGCTTAATGCTACCAGGAGAGTTTAACCAACTTGCTAGCCTTTTAACAGTAAGTATTTTCATTTATTATTAACCACTTCAACTCCAGATGTAAAAATGAAACCCCTTCCCAGGTACCAGATTTTGAAAATAATAATAATAATAATAATAATAATAATAATGTTTTCAAATCTGTAGTTGCTATAAAATGTTAACATATGATGAATAAAACACAAATAAATGACTTAAACTGTGTTTTTCATTAACCCTTTATGCTGCTGTGTACTACATACCCATATTCAATATAGAGATAAAAACGTTTTTTGTTTTTTTTTAACAATGAAAACAAAAAAGCTGCTAATAACAATAATAATCAGTAAACAGTAATTATCAAATAAATACAACTTCAAAACGTGTGCCAGTTTTGACTTGCTCTGTGCCATTTATTGAAATGTTCAATACAACAGAACCCGGGATTGCCTTCGCAACCACTGCACATTTTTCTTTTCTTTTGTCTTTTCTTTTGTTTTAATTTTCATAGCAGACCCTGTACCTTTTTTACAGTGTCTGCTTCGCTTGTGTTGGAGGGATAGTCACAAATGCTTGTACACAGCTACTTTGCACAGGCATTGTGATGGATCTGGCTGCCGCATTGCCTGTACCCAGTGCTGTGTTTTGATAGTATTTAGTCACAGCACTGCCATTTCAAACCAAACAGCTTCCCGTTTGCAGCTGGCTTACCTGTAAAGTAACTGCATGCTCTTCTGTTCGTACAGTTTGTATTGTTCTTGGCTCCACATCCTCTTCATCATAATCACTGAGTGATAAGTCAGCATCACTGTTGCTGGTATCGAAATCCTCCGAACCAACTTCACTCCCGTTGCTCATTATAGAAAGACCACGTACGTTGCCATGTTTAGCTTTCGCTAAAAACTATATAAACTACAACTAAACAAGTAAAACTAATAATAAAACAAAACATAATAATTTAAAACACTATATATATAAAAGCCGACTGCTTTTTTTCACACTGCGGACTCACCATGTAGCCACCCAAGAGCTACAACGTTGGTGGACAACGCAGCTCTCGGGCAGCTTACAGGCAAGCCCGCAGGCGCCCAGCCAGACTACAGGGGTCGCTGGTGCGCGGTGAGCCGAGGACACCCTGGCCAACCTAGCCCTCCCTCCCCTCGGGCGGCGCGTGGCCAATTGAGCGCCGCCCCCTGGAAGCTCCTGTCCTCCGTCGGCAAAGGAATAAGCTGGACTTGAACTCGCGACGTCCAGACTATAGAGCGCATCCTGCACTCCACGTGGAGCGCCTTTACTGGATGCGCCACTCGGGAGCCCCATTTTACATTTGTTATTAATTTTGTAAATATACATGTTAACCTAATTTTTTAAATACCTATCGAGCCTAAACAATAACAAAAATAATGTTGCAGTCGAATATCGTACGCAGTAAGACCGAGTGTTTAACTTTAAAACACGTATTTGTCACGCTTTTCAAACACGTCACTGTGTTTATAATTCTAAATGTGTTTAGGATTTAGTTTGTTTTGTAAACTCATGGACGCGTTTATGATTTGTAAAACATTTTTAAACATTCGTACAGGTTTATAACAGGGCTGGTGTTTAAAATATAAACATTCAACTTATCCAAAAAAAAAGCACAGATTAAAAACACATAACGTTGAGCGTTATTTAGAGTTCCAAATGACTAAACGTCAACACCTGATGACGTATAAACACTGCTGTTTAGGAATAGAACGTTTCTATTATACATGTATACACACGTGCCGTTCAGATATTAAACGCGTCACACGTTCTTGGGTGTACAGTGTAACGTCAGTGTTTTCTGTGTTTACGCAAGATGGCTGACTCTATAAGTTGAAGTGATACCGATAGTGATACGTCGGTACAGATAGGAGACCCCGGTAAGTATTACTGTAACCAGAGCTATAACTGCCAGTGTTTCTATGCGGTACAATTTTACACGTCCATAGCGCCTGAGTGCTTAACAACACAAAGATTGGATAATCTAATCAAAGCTATGGACTGAAAGTCAGGTTTTAAATAAAGTCTTAAACTAGAAGTTATTGCACCTGCTTCCCGAATATTCCGAGCAAGAGAATTCCTTAGATGCGGGGCACAGTAACTGAAAAGCCCAGGAACCATAACACACCTAAACACCTGTATATGCTACTGTCTGCTTCTGAAAGCCGTTTCAAAATACAGAGCACCGAGCCCACACCACATAATACAAAACCCAGCCTCGCAGGCTTAAAACAGAGACAAGTGCCGTGTTTATTATGAAGTATGTTTCAGCACGCTGAGAGCCGGATCCCATCAAGTCTCCTCAAACTACAGCAACTCAATGTACAGAAGTTATTAACCAAAAAAAAGGGGAGTTAACATTTAATATTTTTTTTTTTACTAACAATAATAATAATACATTTTATTTATATAGTTATAATTTTGTGAAGCACATGAGACGCACGCATATAAAAACAAAGGTTAAATTATTATTATTATTTATTTATTTATTTATTTCTTATCACACGCCCTTACCCAGGGCGACCTTACAGTTGTATACAAAAAAATGCATATCCAGAATTACAGTACAATTAAGAGCAAAGCTACAAAATACAATGATTTCAGTCCTAATAAGAGCGATTACAAAACCCAGTAAGATTTGATATCGGGGCAGCTCCAGAGCGGAGAACAGTGTTGATCGTTATATCCGGGTTAGCTACGAGCGCATGTGAAATACAAAATACTTCAGATTAGGTTAAGTGCAATAGGGAGCAGATAAGTGCAAGTAAATGAAATACAGATCACAACAAAGTCCAAAACTAAACTACAGAATGAAACCCTACACAGCTGAGTCCCTTTCTAAAGTATGGTGGTGTAATTACAGCAAAGTGGCTCCTTACTCCGGTATTTTTGTGTGAGGTAATGCTTTCTTTTCTTCCCTTAATCACAAAGCTGCCCTGCCACCTCTTTCTGTAAGAAGAGACGTGTAGGGAGACGTCATCAGTGTGTTTCCAAAGTACTTCCGTTTTTGTTTTCGCTGCAGTATGCGTCTGTTGAAGTAGAAAGGGTATCTTTTTATAATAGCAATGCTTGCTTTATTTATAAAGCTTTCTGGAAATCTAAATAAACCATGTCATATGCTTTGCAATTATCCATTGTCGATGTTGCATCCTCAAAAAATCAAGCAGGTTAGTTAGACACGATCTCCCTTTCCTAAAACCATGCTGACTGTTTCCCAGGATATTGTTACCATATAGGTAATTTTCCATTTTGGATCTTATTATAGTTTCCATAAGTTTACATATAATAGAAGTCAGGCTTATTGGCCTGTAGTTACCTGGTTCAGTTTTGTCTCCCTTTTTGTGGATCGGTATTACGTTTGCAATTTTCCAGTCTGTCGGTACAACCCCTGTGTCAAGAGACTGTTGCATGATCTTGATTAGCGGTTTGTAAATAACTTCTTTCATTTCTTTGAGTACTATTGGGAGGATCTCATCCGGCCCAGGGGATTTGTTTATTTTAAGAGCTCCTAGTCCCTTTAACACTTCTGCCTCTGTTATGCTAAAGTTATTTAAAACTGGATAGGAACAGGTCAACATGTGGGGCATGTGGGGCATGTTGTCCGTATCCTCCTTTGTAAAAACTTGTGAAAAGTAATCATTTAATATATTCGCTATTTTTTTGTCTATGATTTTGCCATTTGTGTCTCTTAGACATTTAACCTCCTCTTTTGAAGATTCTCTTGCTTTTAATATATTGGAAAAACATTTTGGAATTGGTGTTAGCCCCCTTAGCAATGTTCATTTCTCTCTCTCTCTCTCTCTTGGCCTTTCTAACTTCCTTTTTGACTTATGTTTGCATTTCCAAGTACTCTTTATGTGTACTTTGTTTTTGGTCCCTTTTAAACGCTCTGTAAAGTGCCTTTTTTCAGCTGAATTTTTTTTTTTTTTAAATTGATCTATTAAACCATTTTGGCCATTTTGTTTTAGATTTAGATTTGTCTACTTTTGGGATGTAATTGTTTTGCACCTCTAGTACTACATTTTTAAAAAACAGCCATCCTTTTCTGTGGATGTTTTCTCTATTTTACTCCAATCTACTTCTGTTAGTCTCTGTTTCATACCTTCATAGTTTGCTTTTCTAAAATTGTAAACCTTAGCTTTAGTCATTACTTTTTGGGTTTTGAAAATCACTTCAAATGAAACCATGTTGTGGTCTGAGTTTGCCAATGGCTCTCTGACCTCTGTTTTAGTTATTCTGTCTTCGTTATTTGAAAAGACTAAATCAAGGCATGCTTCCCGTCTCGTCGGTGCCTTGACAAATTGCGTTAGGAAGCAGTCATTTGTCATATGACCAGAGTCAGAATAGTGCTACTTGACCAGGGTCAGAATTGAGTTCCATGACCATAGTCACCCTTACGGAAATGTCCCATAGAATCCTATAGTAGTACTATAGGACTCTCTATAGGACTAAAAGGGTTTTAAAGGAATCCTGTAGGATTCTTTAAAAAAAAGTATCCTCCTATAGTACTCAAAAGGGTCTCCCTATAGTACCTCAATAGGACTCCTCCTATAGTATGCAAAAGAATCTACCTTTAGAATAATACTATGACTCTGTTTAGGACTGAAAATGTAAGAATGACTTTTACAGTATATACTAGGTTTATAGATTGAATAAAGCAAAATACTTAACTTTTAATAAACCGTTTAATAAACCTATTTATTTAATTACCAGATACTGAAAATAGCACATTAGTAGGAACAAAATAATGTATAATAAATTTAAGCAGAGCTGTTTTTGTTTTATTTTATTCTGTTTTAAAATATTTCTGATATAGCTGGGGTGTGTAAACTTTTTAAAACAAAATAAAAGCACATCATAGTAAATAACACAAGTGTTGCCTGCAGATAACTTCAAGTAACCCTTAATATTTAAAAAGACAAAGCAGCAGCCATAATGAATATGGACATAATTTATTGTCCTACAAAATTTTAAATAGATATAATAAATTATTATATACAAATATGCACATTTTTAAAAAATATAAATAAATCAACAGATGTACAGACTCCTTTACTTTAACCATATACGTTTTCTTTTTGACAATAACAATACTATATTATCCTGTTCATACATGTGTAACAGGGTGGAGGCTGGGCGTGAACTGGCAACCCTACGCACTCCAAGTGAGCATCTAAACCACAATGCAAAAGAGCCGAGCTCGTCTGCATACATGGTTTTAGAGCTCTTAACCTCCTCTCTTCTCATCGACAGGGGACAGAATCCGTAATGGCACTATACCACACAACACTGCACGTTACACATGTCAAAACAGAAAGAGTTGTACCACGTCCTTATCGCTAGGCTGTGAATTTGTGATTTGTGAAAAGGGCAGGACAATTGCAGTCACTTGTGTTCTTTTTTTAATTTTCCTGCAAGCTGCCTTCCTTCTTTACTTGCACAGTATTTAATTTCCAAGTGGTGCTCTAGCTGTGAGAAACAGCTGTCTGTGATATGTAAAACATCAGGAAGACACAGGCATTAACTGTGTATTGCTCACGCTGACAAACATGTCTGCATGTCCATGTTATAAGGCTTGATAATGCTTCATGTTCATCTAAAATTTCTGTTGCGCTTCCTGATTCTAATAGGTCCTGTAATGCTGCCAACAGAGTTGAAAGGTCATAGCAAGCATCATATGAACTTTTGGAATCAGAAAATAAAAAAATGGACAGTCACTTAGCAGTCTAGAGCAGTAATTTAGCTCAAAGCTACTTAGAGAAAACTATAGGAGAAAAATGATAAAACTTAATATTGCAGCAAAGAACTCCGAATGATTGCCAACCTCATAACAAGATTAGGAATAAGTAAAACAAAAAACAACATTAAAATGGAATTTGAATCTATTTACTCTTTAATAATTTAGTAATAATAATTTCGTATGAAAATTGTTTTGTACATTCTGATGAAAACATGGTTAACATTGATTAATTTGTGAAGAATTGTTGAAACGCTCATTTTAAAGTATGAAACACCTAATCCCTTTCAACTTCATTTGGCATGAAATTCACAGAACTCTTCTCATCAATTGACATCCTAACACATTTCCTTTCCAAATGGTCCAAAAACACAGCCTCTGTTTTATCATTCTTGTGAATTTCAATGAGAAAGTTTGAGGATATGCTAAACTCTCTACTGTATATAAAATCTGCAATTTTTTTCCAGTTTCTTCACAGTCAATATAGCTATCTCTCTCCCATGAACAGAGCATGGCCCATCTCTGCACTTTACTAGCAGAAGAGAGGTTAGTTCAACAACATGACTATTTTGCAATTCAGCTGTAAAGTTAGACCTTTTCATTACATGGTTATAGTTTTTAGTGCGATACAAAACATGATTGTAAATAAACCTGTCATACACAAGTACTTCTTTTTTAACTTGATGACCAAGTAGAAATTCTTGTTGATCCAATAAGTTTTTTTAAGAAAATATGTACAGGTTCACTGGCACTTTGTATGCTTGTAGCTTTTTTACCTTTTTTATCACAGTATACATTTCACACACTTGTTTTGATACGCTCTGTGTACCCTAGAAAAGGCTTTTTAATACCCTGTTGTACCCTTCATAAGGGAAAGCAGAGGTTGCCCAAAGAGCTCCCCAGTCACTAACACCTCTAGGTAAATGCAGAAGTAGATGGACATTAAAGGTCAAGTGACTTTTACCACACAGAGTCTCAGTTTGGTTTACAAACTCCTTAAGAACCACACTTACTTTTCTAAGAGTTTCTCTAGTAATTGAGTCTGTCAAAAGATTATTCACTGAATAGACCAAGTAAAACCAATGTTGAATGTATCTCAAAGGTAAAATCCCCCTTACTACACCAAGAAGAACACAGTGCATGTATTCAGATACAAAAGACCGTGACATATTCAAAACAGGTAAAAACAACAACGGGGAAGAGCCTTTAACACCATTCACTGGGTTTCCACTTTCAGAAGCAGCAATTGCATCTGCTTTGTGCTGTTCATGAGTTCTTATAGGTGGATCTTTTTCTTTAATGGGGTGTACTCTAGTGAATTCTCTTCCCTTGTGAACATGCTGACCAGGATGCAGACAAAAGTCACAACCATACTTGCCATTAAACAGGGTTGTGTTACGAAGGGCTGGTCTAGCCACCGAATCTGCTGAACAAATTAAAGTATGTATTTTAACAACCTTCTGACCTTCTCCTGGAATTATTACTGTTACACCTGTTTCGTGCAAATCAGTTAACTCTTTAACAAAAACACTCAAGTAGCTATCCATCCTGGGCTTTCCTGGGCCAAACCACAGACATGACAACAGAACATTGTTGATTCTTAACTTGTATGGGAGTTCATTCACCATTACCTGAATAGGCCAGAAACTGCTTCTGGATGATTTAAATACTTAAACACCATCACTGTTCCACTGAAGAGAAATGCCATTCTGACCAAACTGTGTGGAATTCCTTACTTTTTGGTACAGTTTCCCAGATGTGACATCACCTATCTCTCTGCTTCTAGTGTGGACATTTTTCTGGATGGAATCTAAAACGGCTTCTTTTTCAAGCAGTTCCTGCTTTTTCAATGGGAGCTGGATGAAAAAGTGACCAGCCTTTTTGTTTAATTCTTTATTAAACCCCTCACCACATTCTGGACAGGAATCTACATTATCATTCTCAGGGCAGATGTATGATTGGCATATTTTACAAAAAAAATGCAGCACCATAGATGACAAGTCTGCACAATTGAACTTTTTGTACAGATGGTATTTGGTTGTTTTAGGAAAGTCTTTAACATGACATGACATAAGTTCAAGAAGATTATCCAAAGCAGAATCTGTCAGTCGATGTTTCAATGCAAAGGTCACTTTCATTTTTACTGAGCGGTGCTCCTGGATATAGTGGGTGATTGTCAAACTCATCCTACAGAAGAGAGGAAATACAGTTAGGAAGAGTAGAACCTACAGGAAATCTTAAATGGTATTATCATTGATCAGAAACGTTATCTGGAATGCATAACTTTAAACAAACACAACAGGATATATCACAATTCATAAAATTCGTAAAAATGGTTTAATTCTGGATTTGCAAAAGTGTAAGTTACTGTAGCGGTGGTGCGAATGGATGGACTGTGGGGGTGTATTTAGACAGGGGAATTTGAAAACAATTTTTGTCCAGTGTGTACTGTGTTAAGTGTTGTGGGCGCCAGGGTTGTATTGTATTTTGTGTGTGTCTCTCTCTCCCCGCTGTTATCTTGCCTGCTGTTCCTGTGCAGTCTGCAAGTGTTGACGTGAGTGCGCTGTTTGTGTTCTGTTCTGTTCTGTGTTCTGAGTCGGGTTCGCTTTTCTCAATAGCTACTTTACCAAACCAATGTAGTAAGACCATCGTTTAGGTAAGTGTTTCCCAAACATCATTGAAACTACTAGCTCTTGAACTTCTACTTGAGTTCACGAGCGGTCTGAGGGAATCGTGAAATGTTTGGGTAATGCATTGTGACACCATAGAAACCAAAAACATAATAGTTCACCAAACGAAAAATATATCTGCACACTTGATTTTGCTAAATAATTCATGTGTTTCAAACCTGCCTACGCTCTTAAGAAACCACCATATGATGCACTTCAAGACCGCTAGTTAAGTTGCAGCTTCACGTGGGGTTTTGGGATCGATCGAACAGAAATCGATCGAACGCCGCTGCAGTAAACCGTAATAATTAATAATCTTCAAACTCCAAGTACGACTGTTATAGGGAATTGGAGACGTATCCCTATTTAGTGTGGTTCAAGTTAAGAGCTATTCCATTTTAACCTCACTGCCTGGTCTGATCTTTTATTTTCCACCGTCACCGCCGCAGAACATTGCCCATAGCATGCTCAACGCTACAATATTATACTTGAACACTACAAGCAATGCCATCTTAGGTCTTGCATGTTCATTTTAAAATAATGTACCCAAGGCATCGGTGGTCTCTGTATGTGTGTTATTGTGCTTATGAACTATTTTAAATTGCTTACATAAAGTACTCGCATTCATTTATGCAAAATAATTTAACAATGTAATGTGTCAAGGGATAGACAGAGCTGTAAGCCTAGGCTGTTAGCAAATTGGTTGTGAAATTGGTCAAAGCAAACTATATACACTCGTTAGTTCTAAATAAATGTAAATTAAGTAAATGTAATGCAGTTGTGCATATAATTGTCATTACATGTTATGGGATTGGATGTTAAGCATACAGTATACACGGTAAGATTATATAACATTTAAAAGATTATATACAGACGTGCTCGAATTTGTTGGTACCCTTACAGCTCATTGAAATAATGCTTCATTCCTCCTGAAAAGTGATGAAATTAAAAGCTATTTTATCATGTATACTTGCATGCCTTTGGTATGTCATAGAATAAAGCAAAGAAGCTGTGAAAAGAGATGAATTATTGCTTATTCTACAAAGATATTCTAAAATGGCCTGGACACATTTGTTGGTACCCCTTAGAAAAGATAATAAATAATTGGATTATAGAGATATTTCAAACTAATTAGTTTCCTTAATTAGTATCACACATGTCTCCAATCTTGTAATCAGTCATTCAGCCTATTTAAATGGAGAAAAGTAGTCACTGTGCTGTTTGGTACCATTGTGTGCACCACACTGAACATGGACCAGAGAAAGCAAAGGAGAGAGTTGTCTGAGGAGATCAGAAAGAAAATAATAGACGAGCATGGTAAAGGTAAAGGCTACAAGACCATCTCCAAGCAGCTTGATGTTCCTGTGACAACAGTTGCAAATATTATTAAGAAGTTTAAGGTCCATGGAACTGTAGCCAACCTCCCTGGGCGCAGCCGCAAGAGGAAAATCGACCCCAGAGTGAACAGAAGGATAGTGCGAATGGTAGAAAAAGAACCAAGGATAACTGCCAAAGAGATACAAGCTGAACTCCAAGGTGAAGGTACGTCAGTTTCTGATCGCACCATCCGTCGCTTTTTGAGCGAAAGTGGGCTCCATGGAAGAAGACCCAGGAGGACTCCACTTTTGAAAGAAAAACATAAAAAAGCCAGACTGGAATTTGCTAAAATGCATATTGACAAGCCACAATCCTTCTGGGAGAATGTCCTTTGGACAGATGAGTCAAAACTGGAGCTTTTTGGCAAGTCACATCAGCTCTATGTTCACAGACGAAAAAATGAAGCTTTCAAAGAAAAGAACACCATACCTACAGTGAAACATGGAGGAGGCTCGGTTATGTTTTGGGGCTGCTTTGCTGCGCCTGGCACAGGTTGCCTTGAATCTGTGCAGGGCACAATGAAATCTCAAGACTATCAAGGCATTCTGGAGCGAAACGTACTGCCCAGTGTCAGAAAGCTCTGTCTCAGTCGCAGGTCATGGGTCCTCCAACAGGATAATGACCCAAAACACACAGCTAAAAGCACCCAAGAATGGATAAGAACAAAACATTGGACTATTCTGAAGTGGCCATCTATGAGTCCTGATCTGAATCCTATCGAACATCTATGGAAAGAGCTGAAACTTGCAGTCTGGAGAAGGCACCCATCAAACCTGAGACAGCTGGAGCAGTTTGCTCAGGAAGAGTGGGCCAAACTACCTGTTAACAGGTGCAGAAGTCTCATTGAGAGCTACAGAAAACGTTTGATTGCAGTGATTTCCTCTAAAGGTTGTGCAACAAAATACTAGGTTAGCGGTCCCATCATTTTTGTCCATGCCATTTTCATTTGTTTTCTTATTTACAATATTATGTTGAATAAAAAATCAAAAGCAAAGTCTGATTTCTATTAAATATGGAATAAACAATGGCGGATGCCAATTACTTTTGTCAGTTTCAAGTTATTTCAGAGAAAATTGTGCATTCTTCGTTTTTTGTGGAGGGGTACCAAATTTGAGCACGTCTGTAGGTATTTTTCTTAATATAATTTTACTTACATTTTGACAGTCCACTTCAAATTCACACTGGGTGGAGAGGCAGGAAGCCCTATTAAACTCCGTTTCATCTTCACCTGAATTGGAAACCTCTTCATCGGACAGCTGTAAAACAGTAATAATTTAGTGTATAATAAAGTAGATTTTACATTTATTTAAATTCAGAATTCTCATTTTTGCAATCTATTTTTTGGGTGGTTCAAACTACAGTCATATCAACACAGTTGTAACGTTGTTTATTTTGGTTAGAGGTCTACAATGTAGCAGCCTACTTCAAGTTCAAAGTAGTATAATTGCTTATAGCCACATTGATCTCAGGGGAATCCTCATGCAACTGGTGTTCGAGGCCGCAGGGCGAGTTATATTAAAACATATTTCTACCACGAAAACCATTTGAAATGTACAGTTTTTATCTATAAAACCGGATCATTAAGACATGCTTTAATTTACTCCTTAGAATTAATACTCTCGTAGGGTTAAATGGCATTCCCTTGTGAATTTGTATTGGAGCTATGAAATAGCTGAGCGAGATCCAGGGAAACTGAATTACACTCTTCTGTAAAGCCGATTCACCCATACATAAATAAAGTAAACATCTGAAGCACATTTTTTTTTTAAGTGTCCTATAATATAACTCAATGTATGGGATATCGAATTGCCTTTACACTTCCTTTCAAATAACGAATATAAGAGTAGAATTATCCCTCGGTAACATTATATCCAAAACCTATATTTTTCGGCAGGACAGTTCTCCTCGTGGTTTTCAAGAAGTCCTGTTTCATCACCGAGGAAGAAAACTTGATCAGGTGTTAGGACAGTGTTAAGGGAAGTCTCAGTTGGTTCCTCCTCATTTTCCGTTGAGCAGCCAGGCTGGCTATAAGTACATTCATTTATTTCTATCCCTCTCCTTACTTTTGTCATACGAGGCATATCTTCTTCTGCTTCATGATGTAAGAAACGTTTATGACACCCTCTCCATTTCAATAAAAGTCACCTTATCGGAGAGTAAACTGTCAACAAAAGAGAGAAGTGCTGCTGACTGCCTGCATGGCGCGCGCCCTACTTTTCAAATGTACCTGCACGAGACCAGCAAAGTGACCGTTTGTGTTTGACAGGTGGCTCCCACAGTATTACATACCACTTCATGGAGCAGTAAAGAGATGGAGAAAATGTCATTTGCATTGTTTGATTTTTTTTGAAGAGAATGCGATAGAAATTGGCAAGAAAGAGTGGATTGTAGAATTTGATGAACGTAGTTACAAAAATAATGTAATTGAAACCAAAAATGTTTATGAGATGGTGGACTTAAACCTAGTGGAAAAGGGGACCTTCAAAAGAAAAATCCAAAATGGTTAACCTGTCCATCTTATGTACTGGCAATAGGTAAGACAAAGTGTAATGCTCTATATCAATTTGTCAATCAACTAAAAAGATTAAATAACGCTGAGGAAACTGAAGGTATGGGATGGACACCCTTGCTTACAGTAAACAGTATATATATATATATATATATATATATATATATATATATATATATATATATATATATATATATATATATATATATATATATATGTGTATATATATATATGTGTATATATATATATATATATATATATATATATATATATATATACAGTGCCTTGCATAAGTATTCACCCCCCTTGGACTTTTCCACATTTTGTAATATTACAACCTGGAATTAAAATGGATTTAATTAGGATTTTTTGTGACTGATCTACACAAAATAGTCCATAATGTCAAAGTGGGGAAAAAAAATCTACATATTTTTCAAAATTATTTACAAATAAAAAACTGAAAAGTCTTGATTGCATAAGTATTCACCCCCTTTGCTGTGACACCCCTAAATAAGCTCTGGTGCAACCAATTGCCTTCAGAAGTCACATAATTAGTTGAATGGAGTCCACCTGTGTGCAATTAAAGTGTCACATGACCTCAGATTAAATACACCTGTTTCTGGAAGGCCACAGTTTGTTAAAGAGCATATCAAAACAAACAGCATCATGAAGACCAAGGAGCTATCTAAACAATTCTGGGATAAAGTTCTGGAGAAGCACCAATCAGGGTTGGGTTATAAAAAAATATCCCAAACTTTGAACATCCCCCGGAGCACCGTTAAATCCATTATTAAGAAATGGAAAGAATATGGCACAACCGCGACTCTGCTTAGAGAAGGCCGTCCACCAAAATTCAGTGACCAGGTAAGGAGGGCATAAGTCAGAGAAGCAACCAAGAGGTCAATGGTAACTCTGAAGGAGCTGGAGAGATCCACAGCTGAGATGGGAGAAACCGTCCATGGGACAACTATAACCCGGGCGCTCCACAAAGCTGGGCTTTATGGAAGAGTGGCGAGAAGAAAGCCATTTCTGAAAAAAACCCATATCAAATCCCGTTTGGATTTTGCCAAAAGGCATGTGGGAGACACAGCAAACATGTGGAAAAGGGTTCTCTGGTCTAATGAGACCAAAATTGAACTTTTTGGCCTTAGCGCAAAACGCTATGTGTGGCGCAAAGCCAACACTGCTCATCACCCTGAGAACACCATCCCCACGGTGAAGCATGGTGGTGGCAGCATCATGTTATGGGGATGCTTTTCATCGGCAGGGACTGGGAAACTGGTCAGGACTGAGGGCAAGATGGATGGAGCCAAATACAGGGAATTTCTAGAGGAAAACCTGTTTCAGTCTGCAAGAGGACCAGTGACTGGGAAGGTTCACCTTCCAGCAGGACAATGACCCTAAACACACAGCCAAAGCTACACTGGAGTGGTTTAAAAACAAGAACCTGAATGTCTTAGAATGGCCCAGTCAAAGCCCAGACCTCAATCCGATTGAGAATCTGTGGCAAGACTTGAAAATTGCTGTTCACCAACGGTCCCCATCCAACTTGACAGAGCTTGAGCAATTTTGCCAAGAAGAATGGGCAAAATTTGCAGGATTCAGATGTGCAAAGCTGGTAGAGACTTACCCAAAGCCAAAGGTGCTTCTACCAAGTATTGACTCAGGGGGTGAATACTTATGCAACCAACAAATGTCTTTTTTTTTGTTTAATTAAACAAAACAAAAAATGTGTCACAATAAAAAATATTTTGCACCTTCAAAGTGTTAAGTATGTTGTGTAAATCAAATGGTAAAAATCCCAATTAAATACATTTTAATTCCAGGTTGTAACACTACAAAATGTGGAAAAGTCCAAGGGGGGTGAATACTTATGCAAGGCACTGTATATATATTGTGACATTTACTTTTTTTGTTTTAATGAACTAGCCTACATACTATACAGTGAACATACAATCAATACTGCTGTATAATCATAACTCTTACTCTAAGTTACTGAGGTAAAATTATACCTAATTCTCTCAGAACACTACCTTCACTTTAAAAGCTGTTATTACTACTTTGTATGGTATTTTCGTATTACTATTGATATCTATAGTAACATACAAATCAAGGCTATTTTCACCTTAGTACGAGAACATTATGGGGTACCATGTTTCCGTTACAAGGTGTATAAAGACCCACTGTTGAATTTTAACCAGTGTAGGCACAGTATAAATATGATTAAATATGAACTATTTTTTAGGGGACTGGCAGACTGTTTCACAAAAAGCAAAGTGTATACTTAATTATGAAAAGGAGGAAACCCCTTCCAAGTGTAAGCGGGATAAATGCCGGGACCAAAACAACTATCATGACAATGATAGAAATACTTTAATGTGGCCTAATATTTATTTTTAAGAATGTGAAGTGCAGACTAATCTAATCATAACTATATAATATAACGCATTTAGTCATAAATACTACAAATAATAAAATAAAATATAAAAATAATAAACAGCAAAAGACAGCTAACATTTCAACATATACTTTAGAACTCCCAGATATACTGGAACGAGTGGAATTACTGAAAATGGATTTGTCCACCACCAACTATGCCAACACCAATATACAACAATGGGGGAAAAGAGAGATGAGGTAGGAAAATTGTGTTATTTAGGTTACTACCCGATGACCGTCTGCAGGCTTAGTAATGCCCTGAACCAAAGGCGAGGGAGCATAATACTAAGGTATAACCCGAACAAGAGGGTGTTACTATATGGAGAGGTTTGTCTCCAAAAATACTGAAGTACACAGTATCCATGGCGTAAAAGTGATAAAAAGGAGGTATTTTCATGCAGTTTGATATATGTATATATTATATAACTATTTCACTTACCCACACCTTTGTTTATGATTTTAGAAGGTACAACGGACTGAAAAAGCGTCAGTATCAAAAAGGAAGCTACAGATGTGTTGTCACAAAGACACAATGAAGCTAACTGCAGACCTATTACGGGTATTTCACACTGCTGAAGAACTTGCCAATAAATCCCTGACTGGATTCAAATCCAATGCACATAAGGATTCACAAGCAAAACAACCCCTTAATCCAGATATTGTGGATGCGATTATTGGTAAGAACAATCACATTTTAATTCTGTAAAAGCTTGTATAAGCAAGCAATAACGCATGAAAAGGCATGCAGTTTTACTGAGGTTGCCAGGCTGTGGTAGGTGTCTATTTTATACTTAAACTTATGGTCAGGTATGAAGGCTTTAGAAGCTCTATTTGGAATTATTGTCCCTATTTACTAATCTTTAAGGAGTGTTCTGATGTTCGAATGTTTTGTTAAGGACTATTACTTTAAATCCTTTTTGACTTAATAATGTTTAAAGTAATAAAAGCCATTGAGACTACTTTGTTTTAGGTCTTATTCAGATTTTTAAAGCATTATTTAAACTCCAAACATGTGTATTGATACTGAAGCATTCCTTAAAACACTTTAGTAAATAGAGCCCATTATTTGAATATTATTACTACATAAATGTAGTTTGAAATATAGGACCCTATTCTTAAAACTTTTGGGCCATGTAGCCTAGTTAGTATACTTACCAAAGGTCGGTTCTCCCTTGCACCATCTGATGGTTGGAATCAGGCACCTTTGGCAGCAATTACAGCCATGAGTCTATTTGGATAAGACTCTACCAGCTTTGCACATCTGGACACTGCAATTTTTGCCCATTCTTCTTTGCAAAATTGCTCAAGCTCCGTCAAGTTGGATGGGGACCTTTGGTGAACAGCAATTTTCTACTCTTTCCACATATTCTCAATTAGATTGAGGTCCGGGCTTTGACTGGGCCACTCCAGGACATTGACCTTTTTGTTTTTAAGCCACTCCAGTGTGGCTTTGGCTGTATGTTTGGGGTCATTGTCCTGCTGGAAGATGAATCTTCTCCCAAGTCCCAGGTCTCTTGCAGACTTCAGCAGGTTTTCCTTCAGGATTTCTCTGTACTTTGCCGCATCCATTTTGCCCTCTATCTTCACAAGCTTTCCAGGCCCTGACGCAGAGAAGCATCCCCATAGCATGATGCTGCCACCACCATGCTTCACGGTAGCGATGGTGTTCTCAGGATGATGTGCGGTGTTAGGCTTACGCCAAACATAGCGCTTAGCGTTGAGGCCAAAAAGCTCTATTCTGGTCTCATCAGACCATAGAATCTTCTTCCACTTGGTCTCAGAGTCTCCCACATGCCTTCTGGGAAACTCTAGTCGAGATTTGATGCAAGTTTTTTTCTTTTTGCCACTCTCCCATAAAGGCCAGTTTTGTGAAGCACCCGGGCTATTGTTGGCGTATGCACAGTGTCTCCCAGCTCAGCCGTTGAACACTGTAACTCCTTTAGAGTTGCCATAGGCCTCTTGGTGGCCTCCCTGACTAGTGCCCTATACGCCTGGATACTCCGTTTTTGAGGACGGCCTGTTCTAGACAGATTCACAGTTGTGCCATATTCTCTCCATTTCTTAATAATGGACTTTACTGTGCTCTGAGAGGATATTCAATGCCTTGGAAATGTTCTTATATCCTACCCCTGATTGGTGCTTTTGAAGAACCTTATTCCGGATTTGCTTTGAATGTTCCTTCATCTTCATGATGTAGTTTTTGTTAGGAAATGTACTAACCAACTGTGGGACATCCCAGAGACAGGTGTATTTAACCTGAAATCATGTGAAACACCTTAATTGCACACAGGTGGACTCCATTCGACTAATTATGTGACTTCTAAAGACAATTGGTTGCACCAGAGCTTATTTAGGTGTGTCATAGCAAAGAGGGTGAATACTTATGCAATCAATTATTTTCTGTTTTATATTTGTAATTAATTTAGAACAATTTGTAGATTTGATTTTTCACTTTGACATTATGGACTTTTCTTGTGTTGATCAGTGGCAAACATATCGCTTAGCGTTGAGGCCAAAAAGCTCTATTTAGGTCTCATCAGACCATAGAATCTTCTTCCACTTGGTCTCAGAGTCTCCCACATGCCTTCTGGGAAACTCTAGCCGAGATTTGATGCGAGTTTTTTTCAGCAATGGCTTTCTTTTTGCCACTCTCCCATAAAGGCCAGTTTTGTGAAGCACCCGGGCTATTGTTGCCATATGCACAGTGTCTCCCAGCTCAGCCGTGGAACACTGTAACTCCTTTAGAGTTGCCATAGGCCTCTTCGTGGCCTCCCTGACTAATGCCCTATACGCCCGGATACTCCGTTTTTGAGGACGGCCTGTTCTAGACAGATTCACAGTTGTGCCATATTCTCTCCATTTCTTAATAATGGACTTTACTGTGCTCTGAGAGGATATTCAATGCCTTGGGAATGTTCTTATATCCTACCCCTGATTGGTGCTTTTGAAGAACCTTATTCCGGATTTGCTTTGAATGTTCCTTCATCTTCATGATGTAGTTTTTGTTAGGAAATGTACTAACCAACTGTGGGACCTCCCAGAGACAGGTGTATTTAACCTGAAATCATGTGAAACACCTTAATTGCACACAGGTGGACTCCACTCAACTAATTATGTGACTTCTAAAGACAATTGGTTGCACCAGAGCTTATTTAGGTGTGTCATAGCAAAGGGGGTGAATACTTATGCAATCAATTATTTTCTGTTTTATATTTGTAATTAATTTAGAACAATTTGTAGATTTTATTTTTCACTTTGACATTATGGACTTTTCTTGTGTTGATCAGTGGCAAACATAGCGCTTAGCGTTGAGGCCAAAAAGCTCTATTTTGGTCTCATCAGACCATAGAATCTTCTTCCACTTGGTCTCAGCGTCTCCCACATGCCTTCTGGGAAACTCTAGCCGAGATTTGATGCGAGTTTTTTTCAACAATGGCTTTCTTTTTGCCACTCTCCCATAAAGGCCAGTTTTGTGAAGCACCCGGGCTATTGTTGCCATATGCACAGTGTCTCCCAGCTCAGCCGTGGAACACTGTAACTCCTTTAGAGTTGCCATAGGCCTCTTGGTGGCCTCCCTGACTAGTGCCCTATACGCCCGGATACTCCGTTTTTGAGGACGGCCTGTTCTAGACAGATTCACAGTTGTGCCATATTCTCTCCATTTCTTAATAATGGACTTTACTGTGCTCTGAGAGGATATTCAATGCCTTGGAAATGTTCTTATATCCTACCCCTGATTGGTGCTTTTGAAGAACCTTATTCTGGATTTGCTTTGAATGTTCCTTCATCTTCATGATGTAGTTTTTGTTAGGAAATGTACTAACCAACTGTGGGACCTCCCAGAGACAGGTGTATTTAACCTGAAATCATGTGAAACACCTTAATTGCACACAGGTGGACTCCATTCAACTAATTATGTGACTTCTAAAGACAATTGGTTGCACCAGAGCTTATTTAGATGTGTCATAGCAAAGGGGGTGATTACTTATGCAATCAATTATTTTCTGTTTTATATTTGTAATTAATTTAGAACAATTTGTAGATTTTATTTTTCACTTTGACATTATGGACTTTTCTTGTGTTGATCAGTGGCAAACATAGCGCTTAGCGTTGAGGCCAAAAAGCTCTATTTTGGTCTCATCAGACCATAGAATCTTCTTCCACTTGGTCTCAGAGTCTCCCACATGCCTTCTGGGAAACTCTAGCCGAGGTTTGATGCGAGTTTTTTTCAACAATGGCTTTCTTTTTGCCACTCTCCCATAAAGGCCAGTTTTGTGAAGCACCCGGGCTATTGTTGCCATATGCACAGTGTCTCCCAGCTCAGCCGTGGAACACTGTAACTCCTTTAGAGTTGCCATAGGCCTCTTGGTGGCCTCCCTGACTAGTGCCCTATACGCCCGGATACTCCGTTTTTGAGGACGGCCTGTTGTAGACAGATTCACAGTTGTGCCATATTCTCTCCATTTCTTAATAATGGACTTTACTGTGCTCTGAGAGGATATTCAATGCCTTGGAAATGTTCTTATATCCTACCCCTGATTGGTGCTTTTGAAGAACCTTATTCTGGATTTGCTTTGAATGTTCCTTCATCTTCATGATGTAGTTTTTGTTAGGAAATTTACTAACCAACTGTGGGACCTCCCAGAGACAGGTGTATTTAACCTGAAATCATGTGAAACACCTTAATTGCACACAGGTGGACTCCACTCAACTAATTATGTGACTTCTAAAGACAATTGGTTGCACCAGAGCTTATTTAGGTGTGTCATAGCAAAGGGGGTGAATACTTATGCAATCAATTATTTTCTGTTTTATATTTGTAATTAATTTAGAACAATTTGTAGATTTTATTTTTCACTTTGACATTATGGACTTTTCTTGTGTTGATCAGTGGCAAACATAGCGCTTAGCGTTGAGGCCAAAAAGCTCTATTTTGGTCTCATCAGACCATAGAATCTTCTTCCACTTGGTCTCAGAGTCTCCCACATGCCTTCTGGGAAACTCTAGCTGAGATTTGATGCGAGTTTTTTTCAACAATGGCTTTCTTTTTGCCACTCTCCCATAAAGGCCAGTTTTGTGAAGCACCCGGGCTATTGTTGCCATATGCACAGTGTCTCCCAGCTCAGCCGTGGAACACTGTAACTCCTTTAGAGTTGCCATAGGCCTCTTGGTGGCCTCCCTGACTAGTGCCCTATACGCCCGGATACTCAGTTTTTGAGGACGGCCTGTTCTAGACAGATTCACAGTTGTGCCATATTCTCTCCATTTCTTAATAATGGACTTTACTGTGCTCTGAGAGGATATTCAATGCCTTGGAAATGTTCTTATATCCTACCCCTGATTGGTGCTTTTGAAGAACCTTATTCCGGATTTGCTTTGAATGTTCCTTCATCTTCATGATGTAGTTTTTGTTAGGAAATGTACTAACCAACTGTGGGACCTCCCAGAGACAGGTGTATTTAACCTGAAATCATGTGAAACACCTTAATTGCACACAGGTGGACTCCATTCAACTAATTATGTGACTTCTAAAGACAATTGGTTGCACCAGAGCTTATTTAGGTGTGTCATAGCAAAGGGGGTGAATACTTATGCAATCAATTATTTTCTGTTTTATATTTGTAATTAATTTAGAACAATTTGTAGATTTTATTTTTCACTTTGACATTATGGACTTTTCTTGTGTTGATCAGTGGCAAACATAGCGCTTAGCGTTGAGGCCAAAAAGCTCTATTTTGGTCTCATCAGACCATAGAATCTTCTTCCACTTGGTCTCAGCGTCTCCCACATGCCTTCTGGGAAACTCTAGCCGAGATTTGATGCGAGTTTTTTTCAACAATGGCTTTCTTTTTGCCACTCTCCCATAAAGGCCAGTTTTGTGAAGCACCCGGGCTATTGTTGCCATATGCACAGTGTCTCCCAGCTCAGCCGTGGAACACTGTAACTCCTTTAGAGTTGCCATAGGCCTCTTGGTGGCCTCCCTGACTAGTGCCCTATACGCACGGATACTCCGTTTTTGAGGACGGCCTGTTGTAGACAGATTCACAGTTGTGCCATATTCTCTCCATTTCTTAATAATGGACTTTACTGTGCTCTGAGAGGATATTCAATGCCTTGGAAATGTTCTTATATCCTACCCCTGATTGGTGCTTTTGAAGAACCTTATTCTGGATTTGCTTTGAATGTTCCTTCATCTTCATGATGTAGTTTTTGTTAGGAAATTTACTAACCAACTGTGGGACCTCCCAGAGACAGGTGTATTTAACCTGAAATCATGTGAAACACCTTAATTGCACACAGGTGGACTCCATTCAACTAATTATGTGACTTCTAAAGACAATTGGTTGCACCAGAGCTTATTTTTTTGTGTCATAGCAAAGGGGGTGAATACTTATGCAATCAATTATTTTCTGTTTTATATTTGTAATTAATTTAGAACAATTTGTAGATTTTATTTTTCACTTTGACATTATGGACTTTTCTTGTGTTGATCAGTGGCAAACATAGCGCTTAGCGTTGAGGCCAAAAAGCTCTATTTTGGTCTCATCAGACCATAGAATCTTCTTCCACTTGGTCTCAGAGTCTCCCACATGCCTTCTGGGAAACTCTAGCCGAGGTTTGATGCGAGTTTTTTTCAACAATGGCTTTCTTTTTGCCACTCTCCCATAAAGGCCAGTTTTGTGAAGCACCCGGGCTATTGTTGCCATATGCACAGTGTCTCCCAGCTCAGCCGTGGAACACTGTAACTCCTTTAGAGTTGCCATAGGCCTCTTGGTGGCCTCCCTGACTAGTGCCCTATACGCACGGATACTCCGTTTTTGAGGACGGCCTGTTGTAGACAGATTCACAGTTGTGCCATATTCTCTCCATTTCTTAATAATGGACTTTACTGTGCTCTGAGAGGATATTCAATGCCTTGGAAATGTTCTTATATCCTACCCCTGATTGGTGCTTTTGAAGAACCTTATTCTGGATTTGCTTTGAATGTTCCTTCATCTTCATGATGTAGTTTTTGTTAGGAAATGTACTAACCAACTGTGGGACCTCCCAGAGACAGGTGTATTTAACCTGAAATCATGTGAAACACCTTAATTGCACACAGGTGGACTCCATTCAACTAATTATGTGACTTCTAAAGACAATTGGTTGCACCAGAGCTTATTTAGATGTGTCATAGCAAAGGGGGTGATTACTTATGCAATCAATTATTTTCTGTTTTATATTTGTAATTAATTTAGAACAATTTGTAGATTTTATTTTTCACTTTGACATTATGGACTTTTCTTGTGTTGATCAGTGGCAAACATAGCGCTTAGCGTTGAGGCCAAAAAGCTCTATTTTGGTCTCATCAGACCATAGAATCTTCTTCCACTTGGTCTCAGAGTCTCCCACATGCCTTCTGGGAAACTCTAGCCGAGATTTGATGCGAGTTTTTTTCAACAATGGCTTTCTTTCTGCCACTCTCCCATAAAGGCCAGTTTTGTGAAGCACCCGGGCTATTGTTGCCATATGCACAGTGTCTCCCAGCTCAGCCGTGGAACACTGTAACTCCTTTAGAGTTGCCATAGGCCTCTTGGTGGCCTCCCTGACTAGTGCCCTATACGCCCGGATACTCCGTTTTTGAGGACGGCCTGTTGTAGACAGATTCACAGTTGTGCCATATTCTCTCCATTTCTTAATAATGGACTTTACTGTGCTCTGAGAGGATATTCAATGCCTTGGAAATGTTCTTATATCCTACCCCTGATTGGTGCTTTTGAAGAACCTTATTCTGGATTTGCTTTGAATGTTCCTTCATCTTCATGATGTAGTTTTTGTTAGGAAATTTACTAACCAACTGTGGGACCTCCCAGAGACAGGTGTATTTAACCTGAAATCATGTGAAACACCTTAATTTCACACAGGTGGACTCCACTCAACTAATTATGTGACTTCTAAAGACAATTGGTTGCACCAGAGCTTATTTAGGTGTGTCATAGCAAAGGGGGTGAATACTTATGCAATCAATTATTTTCTGTTTTATATTTGTAATTAATTTAGAACAATTTGTAGATTTTATTTTTCACTTTGACATTATGGACTTTTCTTGTGTTGATCAGTGGCAAACATAGCGCTTAGCGTTGAGGCCAAAAAGCTCTATTTTGGTCTCATCAGACCATAGAATCTTCTTCCACTTGGTCTCAGAGTCTCCCACATGCCTTCTGGGAAACTCTAGCCGAGATTTGATGCGAGTTTTTTTCAACAATGGCTTTCTTTTTGCCACTCTCCCATAAAGGCCAGTTTTGTGAAGCACCCGGGCTATTGTTGCCATATGCACAGTGTCTCCCAGCTCAGCCGTGGAACACTGTAACTCCTTTAGAGTTGCCATAGGCCTCTTGGTGGCCTCCCTGACTAGTGCCCTATACGCCCGGATACTCCGTTTTTGAGGACGGCCTGTTCTAGACAGATTCACAGTTGTGCCATATTCTCTCCATTTCTTAATAATGGACTTTACTGTGCTCTGAGAGGATATTCAATGCCTTGGAAATGTTCTTATATCCTACCCCTGATTGGTGCTTTTGAAGAACCTTATTCCGGATTTGCTTTGAATGTTCCTTCATCTTCATGATGTAGTTTTTGTTAGGAAATGTACTAACCAACTGTGGGACCTCCCAGAGACAGGTGTATTTAACCTGAAATCATGTGAAACACCTTAATTGCACACAGGTGGACTCCATTCAACTAATTATGTGACTTCTAAAGACAACTGGTTGCACCAGAGCTTATTTAGGTGTGTCATAGCAAAGGGGGTGAATACTTATGCAATCAATTATTTTCTGTTTTATATTTGTAATTAATTTAGAACAATTTGTAGATTTTATTTTTCACTTTGACATTATGGACTTTTCTTGTGTTGATCAGTGGCAAACATAGCGCTTAGCGTTGAGGCCAAAAAGCTCTATTTTGGTCTCATCAGACCATAGAATCTTCTTCCACTTGGTCTCAGAGTCTCCCACATGCCTTCTGGGAAACTCTAGCCGAGATTTGATGCGAGTTTTTTTCAACAATGGCTTTCTTTTTGCCACTCTCCCATAAAGGCCAGTTTTGTGAAGCACCCGGGCTATTGTTGCCATATGCACAGTGTCTCCCAGCTCAGCCGTGGAACACTGTAACTCCTTTAGAGTTGCCATAGGCCTCTTGGTGGCCTCCCTGACTAGTGCCCTATACGCCCGGATACTCCGTTTTTGAGGACGGCCTGTTCTAGACAGATTCACAGTTGTGCCATATTCTCTCCATTTCTTAATAATGGACTTTACTGTGCTCTGAGAGGATATTCAATGCCTTGGAAATGTTCTTATATCCTACCCCTGATTGGTGCTTTTGAAGAACCTCATTTCGGATTTGCTTTGAATGTTCCTTCATCTTCATGATGTAGTTTTTGTTAGGAAATGTACTAACCAACTGTGGGACCTCCCAGAGACAGGTGTATTTAACCTGAAATCATGTGAAACACCTTAATTGCACACAGGTGGACTCCATTAAACTAATTATGTGACTTCTAAAGACAACTGGTTGCACCAGAGCTTATTTAGGTGTGTCATAGCAAAGGGGGTGAATACTTATGCAATCAATTATTTTCTGTTTTATATTTGTAATTAATTTAGAACAATTTGTAGATTTTATTTTTCACTTTGACATTATGGACTTTTCTTGTGTTGATCAGTGGCAAACATAACGCTTAACGTTGAGGCCAAAAAGCTCTATTTTGGTCTCATCAGACCATAGAATCTTCTTCCACTTGGTCTCAGAGTCTCCCACATGCCTTCTGGGAAACTCTAGCCGAGATTTGATGCGAGTTCTTTACAACAATGGCTTTCTTTTTGCCACTCTCCCATAAAGGCCAGTTTTGTGAAGCACCCGGGCTATTGTTGCCATATGCACAGTGTCTCCCAGCTGAGCCGTGGAACACTGTAACTCCTTTAGAGTTGCCATAGGCCTCTTGGTGGCCTCCCTGACTAGTGCCCTATACGCCCGGATACTCCGTTTTTGAGGACGGCCTGTTCTAGACAGATTCACAGTTGTGCCATATTCTCTCCATTTCTTAATAATGGACTTTACTGTGCTCTGAGAGGATATTCAATGCCTTGGAAATGTTCTTATATCCTACCCCTGATTGTTGCTTTTGAAGAACCTTATTCTGGATTTGCTTTGAATGTTCCTTCATCTTCATGATGTAGTTTTTGTTAGGAAATGTACTAACCAACTGTGGGACCTCCCAGAGACAGGTGTATTTAACCTGAAATCATGTGAAACACCTTAATTGCACACAGGTGGACTCCATTCAACTAATTATGTGACTTCTAAAGACAACTGGTTGCACCAGAGCTTATATAGGTGTGTCATAGCAAAGAGGGTGAATACTTATGCAATCAATTATTTTCTGTTTTATATTTGTAATTAATTTAGAACAATTTGTAGATTTTATTTTTCACTTTGACATTATGGACTTTTCTTGTGTTGATCAGTGGCAAACATAGCGCTTAGCGTTGAGGCCAAAAAGCTCTATTTTGGTCTCATCAGAACATAGAATCTTCTTCCACATGGTCTCAGAGTCTCCCACATGCCTTCTGGGAAACTCTAGCTGAGATTTGATGCGAGTTTTTTTCAACAATGGCTTTCTTTTTGCCACTCTCCCATAAAGGCCAGTTTTGTGAAGCACCCGGGCTATTGTTGCCATATGCACAGTGTCTCCCAGCTCAGCCGTGGAACACTGTAACTCCTTTAGAGTTGCCATAGGCCTCTTGGTGGCCTCCCTGACTAGTGCCCTATACGCCCGGATACTCCGTTTTTGAGGACGGCCTGTTCTAGACAGATTCACAGTTGTGCCATATTCTCTCCATTTCTTAATAATGGACTTTACTGTGCTCTGAGAGGATATTCAATGCCTTGGAAATGTTCTTATATCCTACCCCTGATTGGTGCTTTTGAAGAATCTTATTCCGGATTTGCTTTGAATGTTCCTTCATCTTCATGATGTAGTTTTTGTTAGGAAATGTACTAACCAACTATGGGACCTCCCAGAGACAGGTGTATTTAACCTGAAATCATGTGAAACACCTTAATTGCACACAGGTGGACTCCATTCAACTAATTATGTGACTTCTAAAGACAATTGGTTGCACCAGAGCTTATTTAGGTGTGTCATAGCAAAGGGGGTGAATACTTATGAAATCAATTATTTTCTGTTTTATATTTGTAATTAATTTAGAACAATTTGTAGATTTTATTTTTCACTTTGACATTATGGACTTTTCTTGTGTTGATCAGTGGCCAACATAGCGCTTAGCGTTGAGGCCAAAAAGCTCTATTTTGGTCTCATCAGACCATAGAATCTTCTTCCACTTGGTCTCAGCGTCTCCCACATGCCTTCTGGGAAACTCTAGCCGAGATTTGATGCGAGTTTATTTCAACAATGGCTTTCTTTTTGCCACTCTCCCATAAAGGCCAGTTTTGTGAAGCACCCGGGCTATTGTTGCCATATGCACAGTGTCTCCCAGCTCAGCCGTGGAACACTGTAACTCCTTTCGAGTTGCCATAGGCCTCTTGGTGGCCTCCCTGACTAGTGCCCTATACGCCCGGATACTCCGTTTTTGAGGACGGCCTGTTCTAGACAGATTCACAGTTGTGCCATATTCTCTCCATTTCTTAATAATGGACTTTACTGTGCTCTGAGAGGATATTCAATGCCTTGGAAATGTTCTTATATCCTACCCCTGATTGGTGCTTTTGAAGAACCTCATTTCGGATTTGCTTTGAATGTTCCTTCATCTTCATGATGTAGTTTTTGTTAGGAAATGTACTAACCAACTATGGGACCTCCCAGAGACAGGTGTATTTAACCTGAAATCATGTGAAACACCTTAATTGCACACAGGTGGACTCCATTCAACTAATTATGTGACTTCTAAAGACAATTGGTTGCACCAGAGCTTCTTTAGGTGTGTCATAGCAAAGGGGGTGAATACTTATGCAATCAATTATTTTCTGTTTTATATTTGTAATTAATTTAGAACAATTTGTAGATTTTATTTTTCACTTTGACATTATGGACTTTTCTTGTGTTGATCAGTGGCAAACATAGCGCTTAGCGTTGAGGCCAAAAAGCTCTATTTTGGTCTCATCAGACCATAGAATCTTCTTCCACTTGGTCTCAGCGTCTCCCACATGCCTTCTGGGAAACTCTAGCCGAGATTTGATGCGAGTTTTTTTCAACAATGGCTTTCTTTTTGCCACTCTCCCATAAAGGCCAGTTTTGTGAAGCACCCGGGCTATTGTTGCCATATGCACAGTGTCTCCCAGCTCAGCCGTGGAACACTGTAACTCCTTTAGAGTTGCCATAGGCCTCTTGGTGGCCTCCCTGACTAGTGCCCTATACGCCCGGATACTCCGTTTTTGAGGACGGCCTGTTCTAGACAGATTCACAGTTGTGCCATATTCTCTCCATTTCTTAATAATGGACTTTACTGTGCTCTGAGAGGATATTCAATGCCTTGGAAATGTTCTTATATCCTACCCCTGATTGTTGCTTTTGAAGAACCTTATTCTGGATTTGCTTTGAATGTTCCTTCATCTTCATGATGTAGTTTTTGTTAGGAAATGTACTAACCAACTGTGGGACCTCCCAGAGACAGGTGTATTTAACCTGAAATCATGTGAAACACCTTAATTGCACACAGGTGGACTCCATTCAACTAATTATGTGACTTCTAAAGACAATTGGTTGCACCAGAGCTTATTTAGGTGTGTCATAGCAAAGGGGGTGAATACTTATGCAATCAATTATTTTCTGTTTTATATTTGTAATTAATTTAGAACAATTTGTAGATTTTATTTTTCACTTTGACATTATGGACTTTTCTTGTGTTGATCAGTGGCAAACATAGCGCTTAGCGTTGAGGCCAAAAAGCTCTATTTTGGTCTCATCAGACCATAGAATCTTCTTCCACATGGTCTCAGAGTCTCCCACATGCCTTCTGGGAAACTCTAGCCGAGATTTGATGCGAGTTTTTTTCAACAATGGCTTTCTTTTTGCCACTCTCCCATAAAGGCCAGTTTTGTGAAGCACCCGGGCTATTGTTGCCATATGCACAGTGTCTCCCAGCTCAGCCGTGGAACACTGTAACTCCTTTAGAGTTGCCATAGGCCTCTTGGTGGCCTCCCTGACTAGTGCCCTATACGCCCGGATACTCCGTTTTTGAGGATGGCCTGTTCTAGACAGATTCACAGTTGTGCCATATTCTCTCCATTTCTTAATAATGGACTTTACTGTGCTCTGAGAGGATATTCAATGCCTTGGAAATGTTCTTATATCCTACCCCTGATTGTTGCTTTTGAAGAACCTTATTCTGGATTTGCTTTGAATGTTCCTTCATCTTCATGATGTAGTTTTTGTTAGGATATGTACTAACCAACTGTGGGACCTCCCAGAGACAGGTGTATTTAACCTGAAATCATGTGAAACACCTTAATTGCACACAGGTGGACTCCATTAAACTAATTATGTGACTTCTAAAGACAACTGGTTGCACCAGAGCTTATTTAGGTGTGTCATAGCAAAGGGGGTGAATACTTATGCAATCAATTATTTTCTGTTTTATATTTGTAATTAATTTAGAACAATTTGTAGATTTTATTTTTCACTTTGACATTATGGACTTTTCTTGTGTTAATCAGTGGCAAACATAACGCTTAGCGTTGAGGCCAAAAAGCTCTATTTTGGTCTCATCAGACCATAGAATCTTCTTCCACTTGGTCTCAGAGTCTCCCACATGCCTTCTGGGAAACTCTAGCCGAGATTTGATGCGAGTTCTTTACAACAATGGCTTTCTTTTTGCCACTCTCCCATAAAGGCCAGTTTTGTGAAGCACCCGGGCTATTGTTGCCATATGCACAGTGTCTCCCAGCTCAGCCGTGGAACACTGTAACTCCTTTAGAGTTGCCATAGGCCTCTTGGTGGCCTCCCTGACTAGTGCCCTATACGCCCGGATACTCCGTTTTTGAGGACGGCCTGTTCTAGACAGATTCACAGTTGTGCCATATTCTCTCCATTTCTTAATAATGGACTTTACTGTGCTCTGAGAGGATATTCAATGCCTTGGAAATGTTCTTATATCCTACCCCTGATTGTTGCTTTTGAAGAACCTTATTCTGGATTTGCTTTGAATGTTCCTTCATCTTCATGATGTAGTTTTTGTTAGGAAATGTACTAACCAACTGTGGGACCTCCCAGAGACAGGTGTATTTAACCTGAAATCATGTGAAACACCTTAATTGCACACAGGTGGACTCCATTCAACTAATTATGTGACTTCTAAAGACAATTGGTTGCACCAGAGCTTATTTAGGTGTGTCATAGCAAAGGGGGTGAATACTTATGCAATCAATTATTTTCTGTTTTATATTTGTAATTAATTTAGAACAATTTGTAGATTTTATTTTTCACTTTGACATTATGGACTTTTCTTGTGTTGATCAGTGGCAAACATAGCGCTTAGCGTTGAGGCCAAAAAGCTCTATTTTGGTCTCATCAGACCATAGAATCTTCTTCCACATGGTCTCAGAGTCTCCCACATGCCTTCTGGGAAACTCTAGCCGAGATTTGATGCGAGTTTTTTTCAACAATGGCTTTCTTTTTGCCACTCTCCCATAAAGGCCAGTTTTGTGAAGCACCCGGGCTATTGTTGCCATATGCACAGTGTCTCCCAGCTCAGCCGTGGAACACTGTAACTCCTTTAGAGTTGCCATAGGCCTCTTGGTGGCCTCCCTGACTAGTGCCCTATACGCCCGGATACTCCGTTTTTGAGGACGGCCTGTTCTAGACAGATTCACAGTTGTGCCATATTCTCTCCATTTCTTAATAATGGACTTTACTGTGCTCTGAGAGGATATTCAATGCCTTGGAAATGTTCTTATATCCTACCCCTGATTGGTGCTTTTGAAGAATCTTATTCCGGATTTGCTTTGAATGTTCCTTCATCTTCATGATGTAGTTTTTGTTAGGAAATGTACTAACCAAGTATGGGACCTCCCAGAAACAGGTGTATTTAACCTGGAAACATGTGAAACACCTTAATTGCACACAGGTGGACTCCATTCAACTAATTATCTGACTTCTAAAGACAATTGGTTGCACCAGAGCTTATTTAGGTGTGTCATAGCAAAGGGGGTGAATACTTATGCAATCAATTATTTTCTGTTTTATATTTGTAATTAATTTAGAACAATTTGTAGATTTTATTTTTCACTTTGACATTATGGACTTTTCTTGTGTTGATCAGTGGCAAACATAGCGCTTAGCGTTGAGGCCAAAAAGCTCTATTTTGGTCTCATCAGACCATAGAATCTTCTTCCACTTGGTCTCAGCGTCTCCCACATGCCTTCTGGGAAACTCTAGCCGAGATTTGATGCGAGTTTTTTTCAACAATGGCTTTCTTTTTGCCACTCTCCCATAAAGGCCAGTTTTGTGAAGCACCCGGGCTATTGTTGCCATATGCACAGTGTCTCCCAGCTCAGCCGTGGAACACTGTAACTCCTTTCGAGTTGCCATAGGCCTCTTGGTGGCCTCCCTGACTAGTGCCCTATACGCCCGGATACTCCGTTTTTGAGGACGGCCTGTTCTAGACAGATTCACAGTTGTGCCATATTCTCTCCATTTCTTAATAATGGACTTTACTGTGCTCTGAGAGGATATTCAATGCCTTGGAAATGTTCTTATATCCTACCCCTGATTGGTGCTTTTGAAGAACCTCATTTCGGATTTGCTTTGAATGTTCCTTCATCTTCATGATGTAGTTTTTGTTAGGAAATGTACTAACCAACTATGGGACCTCCCAGAGACAGGTGTATTTAACCTGAAATCATGTGAAACACCTTAATTGCACACAGGTGGACTCCATTCAACTAATTATGTGACTTCTAAAGACAATTGGTTGCACCAGAGCTTCTTTAGGTGTGTCATAGCAAAGGGGGTGAATACTTATGCAATCAATTATTTTCTGTTTTATATTTGTAATTAATTTAGAACAATTTGTAGATTTTATTTTTCACTTTGACATTATGGACTTTTCTTGTGTTGATCAGTGGCAAACATAGCGCTTAGCGTTGAGGCCAAAAAGCTCTATTTTGGTCTCATCAGACCATAGAATCTTCTTCCACTTGGTCTCAGCGTCTCCCACATGCCTTCTGGGAAACTCTAGCCGAGATTTGATGCGAGTTTTTTTCAACAATGGCTTTCTTTTTGCCACTCTCCCATAAAGGCCAGTTTTGTGAAGCACCCGGGCTATTGTTGCCATATGCACAGTGTCTCCCAGCTCAGCCGTGGAACACTGTAACTCCTTTAGAGTTGCCATAGGCCTCTTGGTGGCCTCCCTGACTAGTGCCCTATACGCCCGGATACTCCGTTTTTGAGGACGGCCTGTTCTAGACAGATTCACAGTTGTGCCATATTCTCTCCATTTCTTAATAATGGACTTTACTGTGCTCTGAGAGGATATTCAATGCCTTGGAAATGTTCTTATATCCTACCCCTGATTGTTGCTTTTGAAGAACCTTATTCTGGATTTGCTTTGAATGTTCCTTCATCTTCATGATGTAGTTTTTGTTAGGAAATGTACTAACCAACTGTGGGACCTCCCAGAGACAGGTGTATTTAACCTGAAATCATGTGAAACACCTTAATTGCACACAGGTGGACTCCATTCAACTAATTATGTGACTTCTAAAGACAATTGGTTGCACCAGAGCTTATTTAGGTGTGTCATAGCAAAGGGGGTGAATACTTATGCAATCAATTATTTTCTGTTTTATATTTGTAATTAATTTAGAACAATTTGTAGATTTTATTTTTCACTTTGACATTATGGACTTTTCTTGTGTTGATCAGTGGCAAACATAGCGCTTAGCGTTGAGGCCAAAAAGCTCTATTTTGGTCTCATCAGACCATAGAATCTTCTTCCACATGGTCTCAGAGTCTCCCACATGCCTTCTGGGAAACTCTAGCCGAGATTTGATGCGAGTTTTTTTCAACAATGGCTTTCTTTTTGCCACTCTCCCATAAAGGCCAGTTTTGTGAAGCACCCGGGCTATTGTTGCCATATGCACAGTGTCTCCCAGCTCAGCCGTGGAACACTGTAACTCCTTTAGAGTTGCCATAGGCCTCTTGGTGGCCTCCCTGACTAGTGCCCTATACGCCCGGATACTCCGTTTTTGAGGATGGCCTGTTCTAGACAGATTCACAGTTGTGCCATATTCTCTCCATTTCTTAATAATGGACTTTACTGTGCTCTGAGAGGATATTCAATGCCTTGGAAATGTTCTTATATCCTACCCCTGATTGTTGCTTTTGAAGAACCTTATTCTGGATTTGCTTTGAATGTTCCTTCATCTTCATGATGTAGTTTTTGTTAGGATATGTACTAACCAACTGTGGGACCTCCCAGAGACAGGTGTATTTAACCTGAAATCATGTGAAACACCTTAATTGCACACAGGTGGACTCCATTAAACTAATTATGTGACTTCTAAAGACAACTGGTTGCACCAGAGCTTATTTAGGTGTGTCATAGCAAAGGGGGTGAATACTTATGCAATCAATTATTTTCTGTTTTATATTTGTAATTAATTTAGAACAATTTGTAGATTTTATTTTTCACTTTGACATTATGGACTTTTCTTGTGTTAATCAGTGGCAAACATAACGCTTAGCGTTGAGGCCAAAAAGCTCTATTTTGGTCTCATCAGACCATAGAATCTTCTTCCACTTGGTCTCAGAGTCTCCCACATGCCTTCTGGGAAACTCTAGCCGAGATTTGATGCGAGTTCTTTACAACAATGGCTTTCTTTTTGCCACTCTCCCATAAAGGCCAGTTTTGTGAAGCACCCGGGCTATTGTTGCCATATGCACAGTGTCTCCCAGCTCAGCCGTGGAACACTGTAACTCCTTTAGAGTTGCCATAGGCCTCTTGGTGGCCTCCCTGACTAGTGCCCTATACGCCCGGATACTCCGTTTTTGAGGACGGCCTGTTCTAGACAGATTCACAGTTGTGCCATATTCTCTCCATTTCTTAATAATGGACTTTACTGTGCTCTGAGAGGATATTCAATGCCTTGGAAATGTTCTTATATCCTACCCCTGATTGTTGCTTTTGAAGAACCTTATTCTGGATTTGCTTTGAATGTTCCTTCATCTTCATGATGTAGTTTTTGTTAGGAAATGTACTAACCAACTGTGGGACCTCCCAGAGACAGGTGTATTTAACCTGAAATCATGTGAAACACCTTAATTGCACACAGGTGGACTCCATTCAACTAATTATGTGACTTCTAAAGACAATTGGTTGCACCAGAGCTTATTTAGGTGTGTCATAGCAAAGGGGGTGAATACTTATGCAATCAATTATTTTCTGTTTTATATTTGTAATTAATTTAGAACAATTTCTAGATTTTATTTTTCACTTTGACATTATGGACTTTTCTTGTGTTGATCAGTGGCAAACATAGCGCTTAGCGTTGAGGCCAAAAAGCTCTATTTTGGTCTCATCAGACCATAGAATCTTCTTCCACTTGGTCTCAGCGTCTCCCACATGCCTTCTGGGAAACTCTAGCCGAGATTTGATGCGAGTTTTTTTCAACAATGGCTTTCTTTTTGCCACTCTCCCATAAAGGCCAGTTTTGTGAAGCACCCGGGCTATTGTTGCCATATGCACAGTGTCTCCCAGCTCAGCCGTGGAACACTGTAACTCCTTTAGAGTTGCCATAGGCCTCTTGGTGGCCTCCCTGACTAGTGCCCTATACGCCCGGATACTCCGTTTTTGAGGACGGCCTGTTCTAGACAGATTCACAGTTGTGCCATATTCTCTCCATTTCTTAATAATGGACTTTACTGTGCTCTGAGAGGATATTCAATGCCTTGGAAATGTTCTTATATCCTACCCCTGATTGGTGCTTTTGAAGAACCTTATTCCGGATTTGCTTTGAATGTTCCTTCATCTTCATGATGTAGTTTTTGTTAGGAAATGTACTAACCAACTGTGGGACCTCCCAGAGACAGGTGTATTTAACCTGAAATCATGTGAAACACCTTAATTGCACACAGGTGGACTCCATTCAACTAATTATGTGACTTCTAAAGACAATTGGTTGCACCAGAGCTTATTTAGGTGTGTCATAGCAAAGGGGGTGAATACTTATGCAATCAATTATTTTCTGTTTTATATTTGTAATTAATTTAGAACAATTTGTAGATTTTATTTTTCACTTTGACATTATGGACTTTTCTTGTGTTGATCAGTGGCAAACATAGCGCTTAGCGTTGAGGCCAAAAAGCTCTATTTTGGTCTCATCAGACCATAGAATCTTCTTCCACTTGGTCTCAGAGTCTCCCACATGACTTCTGGGAAACTCTAGCCGAGATTTGATGCGAGTTTTTTTCAACAATAGCTTTCTTTTTGCCACTCTCCCATAAAGGCCAGTTTTGTGAAGCACCCGGGCTATTGTTGCCATATGTACAGTGTCTCCCAGCTCAGCCGTGGAACACTGTAACTCCTTTAGAGTTGCCATAGGCCTCTTGGTGGCCTCCCTGACTAGTTCCCTATACGCCTGGATACTCCATTTTTGAGGGCGGCCTGTTCTAGACAGATTCACAGTTGTGCCATATTCTCTCCATTTCTTAATAATGGACTTTAATGTGCTCTGAGAGGATATTCAATGCCTTGGAAATGTTCTTATATCCTACCCCTGATTGGTGCTTTTGAAGAACCTTATTCCGGATTTGCTTTGAATGTTCCTTCATCTTCATGATGTAGTTTTTGTTAGGAAATGTACTAACCAACTGTGGGACCTCCCAGAGACAGGTGTATTTAACCTGAAATCATGTGAAACACCTTAATTGCACACAGGTGGACTCCATTCAACTAATTATGTGACTTCTAAAGACAATTGGTTGCACCAGAGCTTATTTAGGTGTGTCATAGCAAAGGGGGTGAATACTTATGAAATCAATTATTTTCTGTTTTATATTTGTAATTAATTTAGAACAATTTGTAGATTTTATTTTTCACTTTGACATTATGGACTTTTCTTGTGTTGATCAGTGGCAAACATAGCGCTTAGCGTTGAGGCCAAAAAGCTCTATTTTGGTCTCATCAGACCATAGAATCTTCTTCCACTTGGTCTCAGAGTCTCCCACATGCCTTCTGGGAAACTCTAGCCGAGATTTGATGCGAGTTTTTTTCAACAATGGCTTTCTTTTTGCCACTCTCCCATAATGGCCAGTTTTGTGATGCACCTGGGCTATTGTTGCCATATGCACAGTGTCTCCCAGCTCAGCCGTGGAACACTGTAACTCCTTTAGAGTTGCCATAGGCCTCTTGGAGGCCTCCCTGACTAGTGCCCTATACGCCCGGATACTCCTTTTTTGAGGACGGCCTGTTCTAGACAGATTCACAGTTGTGCCATATTCTCTCCATTTCTTAATAATGGACTTTACTGTGCTCTGAGAGGATATTCAATGCCTTGGAAATGTTCTTATATCCTACCCCTGATTGGTGCTTTTGAAGAACCTTATTCCGGATTTGCTTTGAATGTTCCTTCATCTTCATGATGTAGTTTTTGTTAGGAAATGTACTAACCAACTATGGGACCTCCCAGAGACAGGTGTATTTAACCTGAAATCATGTGAAACAGCTTAATTGCACACAGGTGGACTCCATTCAACTAATTATGTGACTTCTAAAGACAATTGGTTGCACCAGAGCTTATTTAGGTGTGTCATAGCAAAGGGGGTGAATACTTATGCAATCAATTATTTTCTGTTTTATATTTGTAATTAATTTAGAACAATTTGTAGATTTTATTTTTCACTTTGACATTATGGACTTTTCTTGTATTGATCAGTGGCAAACATAGCGCTTAGCGTTGAGGCCAAAAAGCTCTATTTTGGTCTCATCAGACCATAGAATCTTCTTCCACTTGGTCTCAGAGTCTCCCACATGCCTTCTGGGAAACTCTAGCCGAGATTTGATGCAAGTTTTTTTCAACAATGGCTTTCTTTTTGCCACTCTCCCATAAAGGCCAGTTTTGTGAAGCACCCGGGCTATTGTTGCCATATGTACAGTGTCTCCCAGCTCAGCCGTGGAACACTGTAACTCCTTTAGAGTTGCCATAGGCCTCTTGGTGGCCTCCCTGACTAGTTCCCTATACGCCTGGATACTCCGTTTTTGAGGGCGGCCTGTTCTAGACAGATTCACAGTTGTGCCATATTCTCTCCATTTCTTAATAATGGACTTTACTGTGCTCTGAGAGGATATTCAATGCCTTGGAAATGTTCTTATATCCTACCCCTGATTGGTGCTTTTGAAGAACCTTATTCCGGATTTGCTTTGAATGTTCCTTCATCTTCATGATGTAGTTTTTGTTAGGAAATGTACTAACCAACTGTGGGACCTCCCAGAGACAGGTATATTTAACCTGAAATCATGTGAAACACCTTAATTGCACACAGGTGGACTCCATTCAACTAATTATGTGACTTCTAAAGACAATTGGTTGCACCAGAGCTTATTTAGGTGTGTCATAGCAAAGGGGGTGAATACTTATGCAATCAATTATTTTCTGTTTTATATTTGTAATTAATTAAGAACAATTTGTAGATTTTATTTTTCACTTTGACATTATGGACTTTTCTTGTGTTGATCAGTGGCAAACATAGCGCTTAGCGTTGAGGCCAAAAAGCTCTATTTTGGTCTCATCAGACCATAGAATCTTCTTCCACTTGGTCTCAGAGTCTCCCACATGCCTTCTGGGAAACTCTAGCCGAGATTTGATGCGAGTTTTTTGCAACAATGGCTTTCTTTTTGCCACTCTCCCATAAAGGCCAGTTTTGTGAAGCACCCGGGCTATTGTTGCCATATGCACAGTGTCTCCCAGCTCAGCCGTGGAACACTGTAACTCCTTTAGAGTTGCCATAGGCCTCTTGGTGGCCTCCCTGACTAGTGCCCTATACGCCCGGATACTCCGTTTTTGAGGACGGCCTGTTCTAGACAGATTCACAGTTGTGCCATATTCTCTCCATTTCTTAATAATGGACTTTACTGTGCTCTGAGAGGATATTCAATGCCTTGGAAATGTTCTTATATCCTACCCCTGATTGGTGCTTTTGAAGAACCTTATTCCGGATTTGCTTTGAATGTTCCTTCATCTTCATGATGTAGTTTTTGTTAGGAAATGTACTAACCAACTGTGGGACCTCCCAGAGACAGGTGTATTTAACCTGAAATTATGTGAAACACCTTAATTGCACACAGGTGGACTCCATTCAACTAATTATGTGACTTCTAAAGACAATTGGTTGCACCAGAGCTTATTTTGGTGTGTCATAGCAAAGGGGGTGAATACTTATGCAATCAATTATTTTCTGTTTTATATTTGTAATTAATTTAGAACAATTTGTAGATTTTATTTTTCACTTTGACATTATGGACTTTTCTTGTGTTGATCAGTGGCAAACATAGCGCTTAGCGTTGAGGCCAAAAAGCTCTATTTTGGTCTCATCAGACCATAGAATCTTCTTCCACTTGGTCTCAGAGTCTCCCACATGCCTTCTGGGAAACTCTAGCCGAGATTTGATGCGAGTTTTTTTCAACAATGGCTTTCTTCTTGCCACTCTCCCATAAAGGCCAGTTTTGTGAAGCACCCGGGCTATTGTTACCATATGCACAGTGTCTCCCAGCTCAGCCGTGGAACACTGTAACTCCTTTAGAGTCGCCATAGGCCTCTTGGTGGCCTCCCTGACTAGTGCCCTATACGCCCGGATACTCCGTTTTTGAGGACGGCCTGTTCTAGACAGATTCACAGTTGTGCCATATTCTCTCCATTTCTTAATAATGGACTTTACTGTGCTCTGAGAGGATATTCAATGCCTTGGAAATGTTCTTATATCCTACCCCTGATTGGTGCTTTTGAAGAACCTTATTCCGGATTTGCTTTGAATGTTCCTTCATCTTCATGATGTAGTTTTTGTTAGGAAATGTACTAACCAACTGTGGGACCTCCCAGAGACAGGTGTATTTAACCTGAAATCATGTGAAACACCTTAATTGCACACAGGTGGACTCCATTCAACTAATTATGTGACTTCTAAAGACAATTGGTTGCACCAGAGCTTATTTAGGTGTGTCATAGCAAAGGGGGTGAATACTTATGCAATCAATTATTTTCTGTTTTATATTTGTAATTAATTTAGAACAATTTGTAGATTTTATTTTTCACTTTGACATTATGGACTTTTCTTGTGTTGATCAGTGGCAAACATAGCGCTTAGCGTTGAGGCCAAAAAGCTCTATTTTGGTCTCATCAGACCATAGAATCTTCTTCCACTTGGTCTCAGAGTCTCCCACATGCCTTCTGGGAAACTCTAGCCGAGATTTGATGCGAGTTTTTTTCAACAATGGCTTTCTTTTTGCCACTCTCCCATAAAGGCCAGTTTTGTGAAGCACCCGGGCTATTGTTGCCATATGCACAGTGTCTCCCAGCTCAGCCGTGGAACACTGTAACTCCTTTAGAGTTGCCATAGGCCTCTTGGTGGCCTCCCTGACTAGTGCCCTATACGCCCGGATACTCCGTTTTTGAGGACGGCCTGTTGTAGACAGATTCACAGTTGTGCCATATTCTCTCCATTTCTTAATAATGGACTTTACTGTGCTCTGAGAGGATATTCAATGCCTTGGAAATGTTCTTATATCCTACCCCTGATTGGTGCTTTTGAAGAACCTTATTCTGGATTTGCTTTGAATGTTCCTTCATCTTCATGATGTCGTTTTTGTTAGGAAATGTACTAACCAACTGTGGGACCTCCCAGAGACAGGTGTATTTAACCTGAAATCATGTGAAACACCTTAATTGCACACAGGTGGACTCCATTCAACTAATTATGTGACTTCTAAAGACAATTGGTTGCACCAGAGCTTATTTAGATGTGTCATAGCAAAGGGGGTGATTACTTATGCAATCAATTATTTTCTGTTTTATATTTGTAATTAATTTAGAACAATTTGTAGATTTTATTTTTCACTTTGACATTATGGACTTTTCTTGTGTTGATCAGTGGCAAACATAGCGCTTAGCGTTGAGGCCAAAAAGCTGTATTTTGGTCTCATCAGACCATAGAATCTTCTTCCACTTGGTCTCAGAGTCTCCCACATGCCTTCTGGGAAACTCTAGCCGAGATTTGATGCGAGTTTTTTTCAACAATGGCTTTCTTCTTGCCACTCTCCCATAAAGGCCAGTTTTGTGAAGCACCCGGGCTATTGTTACCATATGCACAGTGTCTCCCAGCTCAGCCGTGGAACACTGTAACTCCTTTAGAGTCGCCATAGGCCTCTTGGTGGCCTCCCTGACTAGTGCCCTATACGCCCGGATACTCCGTTTTTGAGGATGGCCTGTTCTAGACAGATTCACAGTTGTGCCATATTCTCTCCATTTCTTAATAATGGACTTTACTGTGCTCTGAGAGGATATTCAATGCCTTGGAAATGTTCTTATATCCTACCCCTGATTGGTGCTTTTGAAGAACCTTATTCCGGATTTGCTTTGAATGTTCCTTCATCTTCATGATGTAGTTTTTGTTAGGAAATGTACTAACCAACTGTGGGACCTCCCAGAGACAGGTGTATTTAACCTGAAATCATGTGAAACACCTTAATTGCACACAGGTGGACTCCATTCAACTAATTATGTGACTTCTAAAGACAATTGGTTGCACCAGAGCTTATTTAGGTGTGTCATAGCAAAGGGGGTGAATACTTATGCAATCAATTATTTTCTGTTTTATATTTGTAATTAATTTAGAACAATTTGTAGATTTTATTTTTCACTTTGACATTATGGACTTTTCTTGTGTTGATCAGTGGCAAACATAGCGCTTAGCGTTGAGGCCAAAAAGCTCTATTTTGGTCTCATCAGACCATAGAATCTTCTTCCACTTGGTCTCAGAGTCTCCCACATGCCTTCTGGGAAACTCTAGCCGAGATTTGATGCGAGTTTTTTTCAACAATGGCTTTCTTTTTGCCACTCTCCCATAAAGGCCAGTTTTGTGAAGCACCCGGGCTATTGTTGCCATATGCACAGTGTCTCCCAGCTCAGCCGTGGAACACTGTAACTCCTTTAGAGTTGCCATAGGCCTCTTGGTGGCCTCCCTGACTAGTGCCCTATACGCCCGGATACTCCGTTTTTGAGGACGGCCTGTTGTAGACAGATTCACAGTTGTGCCATATTCTCTCCATTTCTTAATAATGGACTTTACTGTGCTCTGAGAGGATATTCAATGCCTTGGAAATGTTCTTATATCCTACCCCTGATTGGTGCTTTTGAAGAACCTTATTCTGGATTTGCTTTGAATGTTCCTTCATCTTCATGATGTCGTTTTTGTTAGGAAATGTACTAACCAACTGTGGGACCTCCCAGAGACAGGTGTATTTAACCTGAAATCATGTGAAACACCTTAATTGCACACAGGTGGACTCCATTCAACTAATTATGTGACTTCTAAAGACAATTGGTTGCACCAGAGCTTATTTAGATGTGTCATAGCAAAGGGGGTGATTACTTATGCAATCAATTATTTTCTGTTTTATATTTGTAATTAATTTAGAACAATTTGTAGATTTTATTTTTCACTTTGACATTATGGACTTTTCTTGTGTTGATCAGTGGCAAACATAGCGCTTAGCGTTGAGGCCAAAAAGCTGTATTTTGGTCTCATCAGACCATAGAATCTTCTTCCACTTGGTCTCAGAGTCTCCCACATGCCTTCTGGGAAACTCTAGCCGAGATTTGATGCGAGTTTTTTTCAACAATGGCTTTCTTCTTGCCACTCTCCCATAAAGGCCAGTTTTGTGAAGCACCCGGGCTATTGTTACCATATGCACAGTGTCTCCCAGCTCAGCCGTGGAACACTGTAACTCCTTTAGAGTCGCCATAGGCCTCTTGGTGGCCTCCCTGACTAGTGCCCTATACGCCCGGATACTCCGTTTTTGAGGATGGCCTGTTCTAGACAGATTCACAGTTGTGCCATATTCTCTCCATTTCTTAATAATGGACTTTACTGTGCTCTGAGAGGATATTCAATGCCTTGGAAATGTTCTTATATCCTACCCCTGATTGGTGCTTTTGAAGAACCTTATTCCGGATTTGCTTTGAATGTTCCTTCATCTTCATGATGTAGTTTTTGTTAGGAAATGTACTAACCAACTGTGGGACCTCCCAGAGACAGGTGTATTTAACCTGAAATCATGTGAAACACCTTAATTGCACACAGGTGGACTCCATTCAACTAATTATGTGACTTCTAAAGACAATTGGTTGCACCAGAGCTTATTTAGGTGTGTCATAGCAAAGGGGGTGAATACTTATGCAATCAATTATTTTCTGTTTTATATTTGTAATTAATTTAGAACAATTTGTAGATTTTATTTTTCACTTTGACATTATGGACTTTTCTTGTGTTGATCAGTGGCAAACATAGCGCTTAGCGTTGAGGCCAAAAAGCTCTATTTTGGTCTCATCAGACCATAGAATCTTCTTCCACTTGGTCTCAGAGTCTCCCACATGCCTTCTGGGAAACTCTAGCCGAGATTTGATGCGAGTTTTTTTCAACAATGGCTTTCTTTTTGCCACTCTCCCATAAAGGCCAGTTTTGTGAAGCACCCGGGCTATTGTTGCCATATGCACAGTGTCTCCCAGCTCAGCCGTGGAACACTGTAACTCCTTTAGAGTTGCCATAGGCCTCTTGGTGGCCTCCCTGACTAGTGCCCTATACGCCCGGATACTCCGTTTTTGAGGACGGCCTGTTGTAGACAGATTCACAGTTGTGCCATATTCTCTCCATTTCTTAATAATGGACTTTACTGTGCTCTGAGAGGATATTCAATGCCTTGGAAATGTTCTTATATCCTACCCCTGATTGGTGCTTTTGAAGAACCTTATTCTGGATTTGCTTTGAATGTTCCTTCATCTTCATGATGTCGTTTTTGTTAGGAAATGTACTAACCAACTGTGGGACCTCCCAGAGACAGGTGTATTTAACCTGAAATCATGTGAAACACCTTAATTGCACACAGGTGGACTCCATTCAACTAATTATGTGACTTCTAAAGACAATTGGTTGCACCAGAGCTTATTTAGATGTGTCATAGCAAAGGGGGTGATTACTTATGCAATCAATTATTTTCTGTTTTATATTTGTAATTAATTTAGAACAATTTGTAGATTTTATTTTTCACTTTGACATTATGGACTTTTCTTCTGTTGATCAGTGGCAAACATAGCGCTTAGCGTTGAGGCCAAAAAGCTCTATTTTGGTCTCATCAGACCATAGAATCTTCTTCCACTTGGTCTCAGAGTCTCCCACATGCCTTCTGGGAAACTCTAGCCGAGATTTGATGCGAGTTTTTTTCAACAATGGCTTTCTTTTTGCCACTCTCCCATAAAGGCCAGTTTTGTGAAGCACCCGGGCTATTGTTGCCATATGCACAGTGTCTCCCAGCTCAGCCGTGGAACACTGTAACTCCTTTAGAGTTGCCATAGGCCTCTTGGTGGCCTCCCTGACTAGTGCCCTATACGCCCGGATACTCCGTTTTTGAGGACGGCTTGTTCTAGACAGATTCACAGTTGTGCCATATTCTCTCCATTTCTTAATAATGGACTTTACTGTGCTCTGAGAGGATATTCAATGCCTTGGAAATGTTCTTATATCCTACCCCCGATTGGTGCTTTTGAAGAACCTTATTCCGGATTTGCTTTGAATGTTCCTTCATCTTCATCATGTAGTTTTTCTTAGGAAATGTACTAACCAACTGTGGGACCTCCCAGAGACAGGTGTATTTAACCTGAAATCATGTGAAACACCTTAATTACACACAGGTGGACTCCATTCAACTAATTATGTGACTTCTAAAGACAATTGGTTGCACCAGAGCTTATTTAGGTGTGTCATAGCAAAGGGGGTGAATACTTATGCAATCAATTATTTTCTGTTTTATATTTGTAATTAATTTAGAACAATTTGTAGATTTTAATTTTCCCTTTGACATTATGGACTTTTCTTGTGTTGATCAGTGGCAAACATAGCGCTTAGCGTTGAGGCCAAAAAGCTCTATTTTGGTCTCATCAGACCATAGAATCTTCTTCCACTTGGTCTCAGAGTCTCCCACATGCCTTCTGGGAAACTCTAGCTGAGATTTGATGCAAGTTTTTTTCAGCAATGGCTTTCTTTTTGCCACTCTCCCATAAAGGCCAGTTTTGTGAAGCACCCGGGCTATTGTTGCCACATGCACAGTGTCTCCCAGCTCAGCCGTGGAACACTGTAACTCCTTTAGAGTTGCCATAGGCCTCTTGGTGGCCTCCCTGACTAATGCCCTATACGCCCGGATACTCCGTTTTTGAGGACGGCCTGTTCTAGACAGATTCACAGTTGTGCCATATTCTCTCCATTTCTTAATAATGGACTTTACTGTGCTCTGAGAGGATATTCAATGCCTTGGAAATGTTCTTATATCCTACCCCTGATTGGTGCTTTTGAAGAACCTTATTCCGGATTTGCTTTGAATGTTCCTTCATCTTCATCATGTAGTTTTTGTTAGGAAATGTACTAACCAACTGTGGGACCTCCCAGAGACAGGTGTATTTAACCTGAAATCATGTGAAACACCTTAATTGCACACAGGTGGACTCCATTCAACTAATTATGTGACTTCTAAAGACAATTGGTTGCACCAGAGCTTATTTAGGTGTGTTATAGCAAAGGGGGTGAATACTTATGCAATCAATTATTTTCTGTTTTATATTTGTAATTAATTTAGAACAATTTGTAGATTTTATTTTTCACTTTGACATTATGGACTTTTCTTGTGTTGATCAGTGGCAAACATAGCGCTTAGCGTTGAGGCCAAAAAGCTCTATTTTGGTCTCATCAGACCATAGAATCTTCTTCCACTTGGTCTCAGAGTCTCCCACATGCCTTCTGGGAAACTCTAGCCGAGATTTGATGCGAGTTTTTTTCAACAATGGCTTTCTTTTTGCCACTCTCCCATAAAGGCCAGTTTTGTGAAGCACCCGGGCTATTGTTGCCATATGCACAGTGTCTCCCAGCTCAGCCGTGGAACACTGTAACTCCTTTAGAGTTGCCATAGGCCTCTTGGTGGCCTCCCTGACTAGTGCCCTATACGCCCGGATACTCCGTTTTTGAGGACGGCCTGTTCTAGACAGATTCACAGTTGTGCCATATTCTCTCCATTTCTTAATAATGGACTTTACTGTGCTCTGAGAGGATATTCAATGCCTTGGAAATGTTCTTATATCCTACCCCTGATTGGTGCTTTTGAATAACCTTATTCCGGATTTGCTTTGAATGTTCCTTCATCTTCATCATGTAGTTTTTGTTAGGAAATGTACTAACCAACTGTGGGACCTCCCAGAGACAGGTGTATTTAACCTGAAATCATGTGAAACACCTTAATTGCACACAGGTGGACTCCATTCAACTAATTATGTGACTTCTAAAGACAATTGGTTGCACCAGAGCTTATTTAGGTGTGTCATAGCAAAGGGGGTGAATACTTATGCAATCAATTATTTTCTGTTTTATATTTGTAATTAATTTAGAACAATTTGTAGATTTTATTTTTCACTTTGACATTATGGACTTTTCTTGTGTTGATCAGTGGCAAACATAGCGCTTAGCGTTGAGGACAAAAAGCTCTATTTTGGTCTCATCAGACCATAGAATCTTCTTCCACTTGGTCTCAGAGTCTCCCACATGCCTTCTGGGAAACTCTAGCCGAGATTTGATGCGAGTTTTTTTCAACAATGGCTTTCTTTTTGCCACTCTCCCATAAAGGCCAGTTTTGTGAAGCACCCGGGCTATTATTGCCATATGCACAGTGTCTCCCAGCTCAGCCGTGGAACACTGTAACTCCTTTAGAGTTGCCATAGGCCTCTTGGTGGCCTCCCTGACTAGTGCCCTATACGCCCGGATACTCCGTTTTTGAGGACGGCCTGTTCTAGACAGATTCACAGTTGTGCCATATTCTCTCCATTTCTTAATAATGGACTTTACTGTGCTCTGAGAGGATATTCAATGCCTTGGAAATGTTCTTATATCCTACCCCTGATTGGTGCTTTTGAAGAACCTCATTTCGGATTTGCTTTGAATGTTCCTTCATCTTCATGATGTAGTTTTTGTTAGGAAATGTACTAACCAACTGTGGGACCTCCCAGAGACAGGTGTATTTAACCTGAAATCATGTGAAACACCTTAAATGCACACAGGTGGACTCCATTCAACTAATTATGTGACTTCTAAAGACAATTGGTTGCACCAGAGCTTATTTAGGTGTGTCATAGCAAAGGGGGTGAATACTTATGCAATCAATTATTTTCTGTTTTATATTTGTAATTAATTTAGAACAATTTGTAGATTTTATTTTTCACTTTGACATTATGGACTTTTCTTGTGTTGATCAGTGGCAAACATAGCGCTTAGCGTTGAGGCCAAAAAGCTCTATTTTGGTCTCATCAGACCATAGAATCTTCTTCCACTTGGTCTCAGAGTCTCCCACATGCCTTCTGGGAAACTCTAGCTGAGATTTGATGCGAGTTTTTTTCAGCAATGGCTTTCATTTTGCCACTCTCCCATAAAGGCCAGTTTTGTGAAGCACCCGGGCTATTGTTGCCACATGCACAGTGTCTCCCAGCTCAGCCGTGGAACACTGTAACTCCTTTAGAGTTGCCATAGGCCTCTTGGTGGCCTCCCTGACTAGTGCCCTATACGCCCGGATACTCCGTTTTTGAGGACGGCCTGTTCTAGACAGATTCACAGTTGTGCCATATTCTCTCCATTTCTTAATAATGGACTTTACTGTGCTCTGAGAGGATATTCAATGCCTTGGAAATGTTCTTATATCCTACCCCTGATTGGTGCTTTTGAAGAACCTCATTTCGGATTTGCTTTGAATGTTCCTTCATCTTCATGATGTAGTTTTTGTTAGGAAATGTACTAACCAACTGTGGGACCTCCCAGAGACAGGTGTATTTAACCTGAAATCATGTGAAACACCTTAATTGCACACAGGTGGACTCCATTCAACTAATTATGTGACTTCTAAAGACAATTGGTTGCACCAGAGCTTATTTAGGTGTGTCATAGCAAAGGGGGTGAATACTTATGCAATCAATTATTTTCTGTTTTATATTTGTAATTAATTTAGAACAATTTGTAGATTTTATTTTTCACTTTGACATTATGGACTTTTCTTGTGTTGATCAGTGGCAAACATAGCGCTTAGCGTTGAGGCCAAAAAGCTCTATTTTGGTCTCATCAGACCATAGAATCTTCTTCCACTTGGTCTCAGAGTCTCCCACATGCCTTCTGGGAAACTCTAGCTGAGATTTGATGCGAGTTTTTTTCAGCAATGGCTTTCTTTTTGCCACTCTCCCATAAAGGCCAGTTTTGTGAAGCATCCGGGCTATTGTTGCCACATGCACAGTGTCTCCCAGCTCAGCCGTGGAACACTGTAACTCCTTTAGAGTTGCCATAGGCCTCTTGGTGGCCTCCCTGACTAGTGCCCTATACGCCCGGATACTCCGTTTTTGAGGACGGCCTGTTCTAGACAGATTCACAGTTGTGCCATATTCTCTCCATTTCTTAATAATGGACTTTACTGTGCTCTGAGAGGATATTCAATGCCTTGGAAATGTTCTTATATCCTACCCCTGATTGGTGCTTTTGAAGAACCTTATTCCGGATTTGCTTTGAATGTTCCTTCATCTTCATCATGTAGTTTTTGTTAGGCAATGTACTAACCAACTGTGGGACCTCCCAGAGACAGGTGTATTTAACCTGAAATCATGTGAAACACCTTAATTGCACACAGGTGGACTCCATTCAACTAATTATGTGACTTCTAAAGACAATTGGTTGCACCAGAGCTTATTTAGGTGTGTCATAGCAAAGGGGGTGAATACTTATGCAATCAATTATTTTCTGTTTTATATTTGTAATTAATTTAGAACAATTTGTAGATTTTATTTTTCACTTTGACATTATGGACTTTTCTTGTGTTGATCAGTGGCAAACATAGCGCTTAGCGTTGAGGCCAAAAAGCTCTATTTTGGTCTCATCAGACCATAGAATCTTCTTCCACTTGGTCTCAGAGTCTCCCACATGCCTTCTGGGAAACTCTAGCTGAGATTTGATGCGAGTTTTTTTCAGCAATGGCTTTCTTTTTGCCACTCTCCCATAAAGGCCAGTTTTGTGAAGCACCCGGGCTATTGTTGCCACATGCACAGTGTCTCCCAGCTCAGCCATGGAACACTGTAACTCCTTTAGAGTTGCCATAGGCCTCTTGGTGGCCTCCCTGACTAGTGCCCTATATGCCCGGATACTCCGTTTTTGAGGACGGCCTGTTCTAGACAGATTCACAGTTGTGCCATATTCTCTCCATTTCTTAATAATGGACTTTACTGTGCTCTGAGAGGATATTCAATGCCTTGGAAATGTTCTTATATCCTACACCTGATTGGTGCTTTTGAAGAACCTCATTTCGGATTTGCTTTGAATGTTCCTTCATCTTCATGATGTAGTTTTTGTTAGGAAATGTACTAACCAACTGTGGGACCTCCCAGAGACAGGTGTATTTAACCTGAAATCATGTGAAACACCTTAAATGCACACAGGTGGACTCCATTCAACTAATTATGTGACTTCTAAAGACAATTGGTTGCACCAGAACTTATTTAGGTGTGTCATAGCAAAGGGGGTGAATACTTATGCAATCAATTATTTTCTGTTTTATATTTGTAATTAATTTAGAACAATTTGTAGATTTTATTTTTCACTTTGACATTATTGACTTTTCTTGTGTTGATCAGTGGCAAACATAGCGATTAGCGTTGAGGCCAAAAAGCTCTATTTTGGTCTCATCAGACCATAGAATCTTCTTCCACTTGGTCTCAGAGTCTCCCACATGCCTTCTGGGAAACTCTAGCTGAGATTTGATGCGAGTTTTTTTCAGCAATGGCTTTCATTTTGCCACTCTCCCATAAAGGCCAGTTTTGTGAAGCACCCGGGCTATTGTTGCCACATGCACAGTGTCTCCCAGCTCAGCCGTGGAACACTGTAACTCCTTTAGAGTTGCCATAGGCCTCTTGGTGGCCTCCCTGACTAGTGCCCTATATGCCCGGATACTCCGTTTTTGAGGACGGCCTGTTCTAGACAGATTCACAGTTGTGCCATATTCTCTCCATTTCTTAATAATGGACTTTACTGTGCTCTGAGAGGATATTCAATGCCTTGGAAATGTTCTTATATCCTACCCCTGATTGGTGCTTTTGAAGAACCTCATTTCGGATTTGCTTTGAATGTTCCTTCATCTTCATGATGTAGTTTTTGTTATGAAATGTACTAACCAACTGTGGGACCTCCCAGAGACAGGTGTATTTAACCTGAAATCATGTGAAACACCTTAAATGCACACAGGTGGACTCCATTCAACTAATTATGTGACTTCTAAAGACAATTGGTTGCACCAGAGCTTATTTAGGTGTGTCATAGCAAAGGGGGTGAATACTTATGCAATCAATTATTTTCTGTTTTATATTTGTAATTAATTTAGAACAATTTGTAGATTTTATTTTTCACTTTGACATTATGGACTTTTCTTGTGTTGATCAGTGGCAAACATAGCGCTTAGCGTTGAGGCCAAAAAGCTCTATTTTGGTCTCATCAGACCATAGAATCTTCTTCCACTTGGTCTCAGAGTCTCCCACATGCCTTCTGGGAAACTCTAGCTGAGATTTGATGCGAGTTTTTTTCAGCAATGGCTTTCATTTTGCCACTCTCCCATAAAGGCCAGTTTTGTGAAGCACCCGGGCTATTGTTGCCACATGCACAGTGTCTCCCAGCTCAGCCGTGGAACACTGTAACTCCTTTAGAGTTGCCATAGGCCTCTTGGTGGCCTCCCTGACTAGTGCCCTATACGCCCGGATACTCCGTTTTTGAGGACGGCCTGTTCTAGACAGATTCACAGTTGTGCCATATTCTCTCCATTTCTTAATAATGGACTTTACTGTGCTCTGAGAGGATATTCAATGCCTTGGAAATGTTCTTATATCCTACCCCTGATTGGTGCTTTTGAAGAACCTCATTTCGGATTTGCTTTGAATGTTCCTTCATCTTCATCATGTAGTTTTTGTTAGGAAATGTACTAACCAACTGTGGGACCTCCCAGAGACAGGTGTATTTAACCTGAAATCATGTGAAACACCTTAATTGCACACAGGTGGACTCCATTCAACTAATTATGTGACTTCTAAAGACAATTGGTTGCACCAGAGCTTATTTAGGTGTGTCATAGCAAAGGGGGTGAATACTTATGCAATCAATTATTTTCTGTTTTATATTTGTAATTAATTTAGAACAATTTGTAGATTTTATTTTTCACTTTGACATTATGGACTTTTCTTGTGTTGATCAGTGGCAAACATAGCGCTTAGCGTTGAGGCCAAAAAGCTCTATTTTGGTCTCATCAGACCATAGAATCTTCTTCCACTTGGTCTCAGAGTCTCCCACATGCCTTCTGGGAAACTCTAGCTGAGATTTGATGCGAGTTTTTTTCAGCAATGGCTTTCTTTTTGCCACTCTCCCATAAAGGCCAGTTTTGTGAAGCATCCGGGCTATTGTTGCCACATGCACAGTGTCTCCCAGCTCAGCCGTGGAACACTGTAACTCCTTTAGAGTTGCCATAGGCCTCTTGGTGGCCTCCCTGACTAGTGCCCTATACGCCCGGATACTCCGTTTTTGAGGACGGCCTGTTCTAGACAGATTCACAGTTGTGCCATATTCTCTCCATTTCTTAATAATGGACTTTACTGTGCTCTGAGAGGATATTCAATGCCTTGGAAATGTTCTTATATCCTACCCCTGATTGGTGCTTTTGAAGAACCTTATTCCGGATTTGCTTTGAATGTTCCTTCATCTTCATCATGTAGTTTTTGTTAGGCAATGTACTAACCAACTGTGGGACCTCCCAGAGACAGGTGTATTTAACCTGAAATCATGTGAAACACCTTAATTGCACACAGGTGGACTCCATTCAACTAATTATGTGACTTCTAAAGACAATTGGTTGCACCAGAGCTTATTTAGGTGTGTCATAGCAAAGGGGGTGAATACTTATGCAATCAATTATTTTCTGTTTTATATTTGTAATTAATTTAGAACAATTTGTAGATTTTATTTTTCACTTTGACATTATGGACTTTTCTTGTGTTGATCAGTGGCAAACATAGCGCTTAGCGTTGAGGCCAAAAAGCTCTATTTTGGTCTCATCAGACCATAGAATCTTCTTCCACTTGGTCTCAGAGTCTCCCACATGCCATCTGGGAAACTCTAGCTGAGATTTGATGCGAGTTTTTTTCAGCAATGGCTTTCTTTTTGCCACTCTCCCATAAAGGCCAGTTTTGTGAAGCACCCGGGCTATTGTTGCCACATGCACAGTGTCTCCCAGCTCAGCCATGGAACACTGTAACTCCTTTAGAGTTGCCATAGGCCTCTTGGTGGCCTCCCTGACTAGTGCCCTATACGCCCGGATACTCCGTTTTTGAGGACGGCCTGTTCTAGACAGATTCACAGTTGTGCCATATTCTCTCCATTTCTTAATAATGGACTTTACTGTGCTCTGAGAGGATATTCAATGCCTTGGAAATGTTCTTATATCCTACACCTGATTGGTGCTTTTGAAGAACCTCATTTCGGATTTGCTTTGAATGTTCCTTCATCTTCATGATGTAGTTTTTGTTAGGAAATGTACTAACCAACTGTGGGACCTCCCAGAGACAGGTGTATTTAACCTGAAATCATGTGAAACACCTTAAATGCACACAGGTGGACTCCATTCAACTAATTATGTGACTTCTAAAGACAATTGGTTGCACCAGAACTTATTTAGGTGTGTCATAGCAAAGGGGGTGAATACTTATGCAATCAATTATTTTCTGTTTTATATTTGTAATTAATTTAGAACAATTTGTAGATTTTATTTTTCACTTTGACATTATTGACTTTTCTTGTGTTGATCAGTGGCAAACATAGCGATTAGCGTTGAGGCCAAAAAGCTCTATTTTGGTCTCATCAGACCATAGAATCTTCTTCCACTTGGTCTCAGAGTCTCCCACATGCCTTCTGGGAAACTCTAGCTGAGATTTGATGCGAGTTTTTTTCAGCAATGGCTTTCATTTTGCCACTCTCCCATAAAGGCCAGTTTTGTGAAGCACCCGGGCTATTGTTGCCACATGCACAGTGTCTCCCAGCTCAGCCGTGGAACACTGTAACTCCTTTAGAGTTGCCATAGGCCTCTTGGTGGCCTCCCTGACTAGTGCCCTATATGCCCGGATACTCCGTTTTTGAGGACGGCCTGTTCTAGACAGATTCACAGTTGTGCCATATTCTCTCCATTTCTTAATAATGGACTTTACTGTGCTCTGAGAGGATATTCAATGCCTTGGAAATGTTCTTATATCCTACCCCTGATTGGTGCTTTTGAAGAACCTCATTTCGGATTTGCTTTGAATGTTCCTTCATCTTCATGATGTAGTTTTTGTTATGAAATGTACTAACCAACTGTGGGACCTCCCAGAGACAGGTGTATTTAACCTGAAATCATGTGAAACACCTTAAATGCACACAGGTGGACTCCATTCAACTAATTATGTGACTTCTAAAGACAATTGGTTGCACCAGAGCTTATTTAGGTGTGTCATAGCAAAGGGGGTGAATACTTATGCAATCAATTATTTTCTGTTTTATATTTGTAATTAATTTAGAACAATTTGTAGATTTTATTTTTCACTTTGACATTATGGACTTTTCTTGTGTTGATCAGTGGCAAACATAGCGCTTAGCGTTGAGGCCAAAAAGCTCTATTTTGGTCTCATCAGACCATAGAATCTTCTTCCACTTGGTCTCAGAGTCTCCCACATGCCTTCTGGGAAACTCTAGCTGAGATTTGATGCGAGTTTTTTTCAGCAATGGCTTTCATTTTGCCACTCTCCCATAAAGGCCAGTTTTGTGAAGCACCCGGGCTATTGTTGCCACATGCACAGTGTCTCCCAGCTCAGCCGTGGAACACTGTAACTCCTTTAGAGTTGCCATAGGCCTCTTGGTGGCCTCCCTGACTAGTGCCCTATACGCCCGGATACTCCGTTTTTGAGGACGGCCTGTTCTAGACAGATTCACAGTTGTGCCATATTCTCTCCATTTCTTAATAATGGACTTTACTGTGCTCTGAGAGGATATTCAATGCCTTGGAAATGTTCTTATATCCTACCCCTGATTGGTGCTTTTGAAGAACCTCATTTCGGATTTGCTTTGAATGTTCCTTCATCTTCATGATGTAGTTTTTGTTAGGAAATGTACTAACCAACTGTGGGACCTCCCAGAGACAGGTGTATTTAACCTGAAATCATGTGAAACACCTTAATTGCACACAGGTGGACTCCATTCAACTAATTATGTGACTTCTAAAGACAATTGGTTGCACCAGAGCTTATTTAGGTGTGTCATAGCAAAGGGGGTGAATACTTATGCAATCAATTATTTTCTGTTTTATATTTGTAATTAATTTAGAACAATTTGTAGATTTTATTTTTCACTTTGACATTATGGACTTTTCTTGTGTTGATCAGTGGCAAACATAGCGCTTAGCGTTGAGGCCAAAAAGCTCTATTTTGGTCTCATCAGACCATAGAATCTTCTTCCACTTGGTCTCAGAGTCTCCCACATGCCTTCTGGGAAACTCTAGCTGAGATTTGATGCGAGTTTTTTTCAGCAATGGCTTTCTTTTTGCCACTCTCCCATAAAGGCCAGTTTTGTGAAGCATCCGGGCTATTATTGCCACATGCACAGTGTCTCCCAGCTCAGCCGTGGAACACTGTAACTCCTTTAGAGTTGCCATAGGCCTCTTGGTGGCCTCCCTGACTAGTGCCCTATACGCCCGGATACTCCGTTTTTGAGGACGGCCTGTTCTAGACAGATTCACAGTTGTGCCATATTCTCTCCATTTCTTAATAATGGACTTTACTGTGCTCTGAGAGGATATTCAATGCCTTGGAAATGTTCTTATATCCTACCCCTGATTGGTGCTTTTGAAGAACCTCATTTCGGATTTGCTTTGAATGTTCCTTCATCTTCATGATGTAGTTTTTGTTAGGAAATGTACTAACCAACTGTGGGACCTCCCAGAGACAGGTGTATTTAACCTGAAATCATGTGAAACACCTTAATTGCACACAGGTGGACTCCATTCAACTAATTATGTGACTTCTAAAGACAATTGGTTGCACCAGAGCTTATTTAGGTGTGTCATAGCAAAGGGGGTGAATACTTATGCAATCAATTATTTTCTGTTTTATATTTGTAATTAATTTAGAAAAATTTGTAGATTTTATTTTTCACTTTGACATTATGGACTTTTCTTGTGTTGATCAGTGGCAAACATAGCACTTAGCGTTGAGGCCAAAAAGCTCTATTTTGGTCTCATCAGACCATAGAATCTTCTTCCACTTGGTCTCAGAGTCTCCCACATGCCTTCTGGGAAACTCTAGCCGAGATTTGATGCGAGTTTTTTTCAACAATGGCTTTCTTTTTGCCACTCTCCCATAAAGGCCAGTTTTGTGAAGCACCCGGGCTATTGTTGCCATATGCACAGTGTCTCCCAGCTCAGCCGTGGAACACTGTAACTCCTTAAGAGTTGCCATAGGCCTCTTGGTGGCCTCCCTGACTAGTGCCCTATACGCCCGGATACTCCGTTTTTGAGGACGGCCTGTTCTAGACAGATTCACAGTTGTGCCATATTCTCTCCATTTCTTAATAATGGACTTTACTGTGCTCTGAGAGGATATTCAATGCCTTGGAAATGTTCTTATATCCTACCCCTGATTGGTGCTTTTGAAGAACCTCATTTCGGATTTGCTTTGAATGTTCCTTCATCTTCATGATGTAGTTTTTGTTAGGAAATGTACTAACCAACTGTGGGACCTCCCAGAGACAGGTGTATTTAACCTGAAATCATGTGAAACACCTTAATTGCACACAGGTGGACTCCATTCAACTAATTATGTGACTTCTAAAGACAATTGGTTGCACCAGAGCTTATTTAGGTGTGTCATAGCAAAGGGGGTGAATACTTATGCAATCAATTATTTTCTGTTTTATATTTGTAATTAATTTAGAAAAATTTGTAGATTTTATTTTTCACTTTGACATTATGGACTTTTCTTGTGTTGATCAGTGGCAAACATAGCACTTAGCGTTGAGGCCAAAAAGCTCTATTTTGGTCTCATCAGACCATAGAATCTTCTTCCACTTGGTCTCAGAGTCTCCCACATGCCTTCTGGGAAACTCTAGCCGAGATTTGATGCGAGTTTTTTTCAACAATGGCTTTCTTTTTGCCACTCTCCCATAAAGGCCAGTTTTGTGAAGCACCCGGGCTATTGTTGCCATATGCACAGTGTCTCCCAGCTCAGCCGTAGAACACTGTAACTCCTTTAGAGTTGCCATAGGCCTCTTGGTGGCCTCCCTGACTAGTGCCCTATACGCCCGGATACTCCGTTTTTGAGGACGGCCTGTTCTAGAAAGATTCACAGTTGTGCCATATTCTCTCCATTTCTTAATAATGGACTTTACTGTGCTCTGAGAGGATATTCAATGCCTTGGAAATGTTCTTATATCCTACCCCTGATTGGTGCTTTTGAAGAACCTTATTCCGGATTTGCTTTGAATGTTCCTTCATCTTCATGATGTAGTTTCTGTTAGGAAATGTACTAACCAACTGTGGGACCTCCCAGAGACAGGTGTATTTAACCTGAAATTATGTGAAACACCTTAATTGCACACAGGTAGACTCCATTCAACTAATTATGTGACTTCTAAAGAGAATTGGTTGCACCAGAGCTTATTTTGGTGTGTCATAGCAAAGGGGGTGAATACTTATGCAATCAATTATTTTCTGTTTTATATTTGTAATTAATTTAGAACAATTTGTAGATTTTATTTTTCACTTTGACATTATGGACTTTTCTTGTGTTGATCAGTGGCAAACATAGCGCTTAGCGTTGAGGCCAAAAAGCTCTATTTTGGTCTCATCAGACCATAGAATCTTCTTCCACTTGGTCTCAGAGTCTCCCACATGCCTTCTGGGAAACTCTAGCCGAGATTTGATGCGAGTTTTTTTCAACAATGGCTTTCTTTTTGCCACTCTCCCATAAAGGCCAGTTTTGTGAAGCACCCGGGCTATTGTTGCCATATGCACAGTGTCTCCCAGCTCAGCCGTGGAACACTGTAACTCCTTTAGAGTTGCCATAGGCCTCTTGGTGGCCTCCCTGACTAGTGCCCTATACGCCCGGATACTCCGTTTTTTGAGGACGGCCTGTTCTAGACAGATTCACAGTTGTGCCATATTCTCTCCATTTCTTAATAATAGACTTTACTGTGCTCTGAGAGGATATTCAATGCCTTGGAAATGTTCTTATATCCTACCCCTGATTGGTGCTTTTGAAGAACCTCATTTCGGATTTGCTTTGAATGTTCCTTCATCTTCATGATGTAGTTTTTGTTAGGAAATGTACTAACCAACTGTGGGACCTCGCAGAGACAGGTGTATTTAACCTGAAATCATGTGAAACACCTTAATTGCACACAGGTGGACTCCATTCAACTAATTATGTGACTTCTAAAGACAATTGGTTGCACCAGAGCTTATTTAGGTGTGTCATAGCAAAGGGGGTGAATACTTATGCAATCAATTATTTTCTGTTTTATATTTGTAATTAATTTAGAAAAAATTGTAGATTTTATTTTTCACTTTGACATTATGGACTTTTCTTGTGTTGATCAGTGGCAAACATAGCGCTTAGCGTTGAGGCCAAAAAGCTCTATTTTGGTCTCATCAGACCATAGAATCTTCTTCCACTTGGTCTCAGAGTCTCCCACATGCCTTCTGGGAAACTCTAGCCGAGATTTGATGCGAGTTTTTTTCAACAATGGCTTTCTTTTTGCCACTCTCCCATAAAGGCCAGTTTTGTGAAGCACCCGGGCTATTGTTGCCATATGCACAGTGTCTCCCAGCTCAGCCGTGGAACACTGTAATTCCTTTAGAGTTGCCATAGGCCTCTTGGTGGCCTCCCTGACTAGTGCCCTATACGCCCGGATACTCCGTTTTTGAGGACGGCCTGTTCTAGACAGATTCACAGTTGTGCCATATTCTCTCCATTTCTTAATAATGGACTTTACTGTGCTCTGAGAGGATATTCAATGCCTTGGAAATGTTCTTATATCCTACCCCTGATTGGTGCTTTTGAAGAACCTTATTCCGGATTTGCTTTGAATGTTCCTTCATCTTCATGATGTAGTTTTTGTTAGGAAATGTACTAACCAACTGTGGGACCTCCCAGAGACAGGTGTATTTAACCTGAAATTATGTGAAACACCTTAATTGCACACAGGTGGACTCCATTCAACTAATTATGTGACTTCTAAAGACAATTGGTTGCACCAGAGCTTATTTTGGTGTGTCATAGCAAAGGGGGTGAATACTTATGCAATCAATTATTTTCTGTTTTATATTTGTAATTAATTTAGAACAATTTGTAGATTTTATTTTTCACTTTGACATTATGGACTTTTCTTGTGTTGATCAGTGGCAAACATAGCGCTTAGCGTTGAGGCCAAAAAGCTCTATTTTGGTCTCATCAGACCATAAAATCTTCTTCCACTTGGTCTCAGAGTCTCCCACATGCCTTCTGGGAAACTCTAGCCGAGATTTGATGCGAGTTTTTTTCAACAATGGCTTTCTTCTTGCCACTCTCCCATAAAGGCCAGTTTTGTGAAGCACCCGGGCAATTGTTACCATATGCACAGTGTCTCCCAGCTCAGCCGTGGAACACTGTAACTCCTTTAGAGTTGCCATAGGCCTCTTGGTGGCCTCCCTGACTAGTGCCCTATACGCCCGGATACTCCGTTTTTGAGGATGGCCTGTTCTAGACAGATTCACAGTTGTGCCATATTCTCTCCATTTCTTAATAATGGACTTTACTGTGCTCTGAGAGGATATTCAATGCCTTGGAAATGTTCTTATATCCTACCCCTGATTGGTGCTTTTGAAGAACCTTATTCCGGATTTGCTTTGAATGTTCCTTCATCTTCATGATGTAGTTTTTGTTAGGAAATGTACTAACCAACTGTGGGACCTCCCAGAGACAGGTGTATTTAACCTGAAATCATGTGAAACACCTTAATTGCACACAGGTGGACTCCATTCAACTAATTATGTGAATTCTAAAGACATTTGGTTGCACCAGAGCTTATTTAGGTGTGTCATAGCAAAGGGGGTGAATACTTATGCAATCAATTATTTTCTGTTTTATATTTGTAATTAATTTAGAACAATTTGTAGATTTTATTTTTCACTTTGACATTATGGACTTTTCTTGTGTTGATCAGTGGCAAACATAGCGCTTAGCGTTGAGGCCAAAAAGCTCTATTTTGGTCTCATCAGACCATAGAATCTTCTTCCACTTGGTCTCAGAGTCTCCCACATGCCTTCTGGGAAACTCTAGCCGAGATTTGATGCGAGTTTTTTTCAACAATGGCTTTCTTTTTGCCACTCTCCCATAAAGGCCAGTTTTGTGAAGCACCCGGGCTATTGTTGCCATATGCACAGTGTCTCCCAGCTCAGCCGTGGAACACTGTAACTCCTTTAGAGTTGCCATAGGCCTCTTGGTGGCCTCCCTGACTAGTGCACTTCTCGCCCGGATACTCCGTTTTTGAGGACAGCCTGTTCTAGACAGATTCACAGTTGTGCCATATTCTCTCCATTTCTTAATAATGGACTTTACTGTGCTCTGAGAGGATATTCAATGCCTTGGAAATGTTCTTATATCCTACCCCTGATTGGTGCTTTTGAAGAACCTTATTCCGGATTTGCTTTGAATGTTCCTTCATATTCATGATGTAGTTTTTGTTAGGAAATGTACTAACCAACTGTGGGACCTCCCAGAGACAGGTGTATTTAACCTGAAATCATGTGAAACACCTTAATTGCACACAGGTGGACTCCATTAAACTAATTATGTGACTTCTAAAGACAACTGGTTGCACCAGAGCTTATTTAGGTGTGTCATAGCAAAGGGGGTGAATACTTATGCAATCAATTATTTTCTGTTTTATATTTGTAATTAATTTAGAACAATTTGTAGATTTTATTTTTCACTTTGACATTATGGACTTTTCTTGTGTTGATCAGTGGCAAACATAACGCTTAGCGTTGAGGCCAAAAAGCTCTATTTTGGTCTCATCAGACCATAGAATCTTCTTCCACTTGGTCTCAGAGTCTCCCACATGCCTTCTGGGAAACTCTAGCCGAGATTTGATGCGAGTTCTTTTCAACAATGGCTTTCTTTTTGCCACTCTCCCATAAAGGCCAGTTTTGTGAAGCACCCGGGCTATTGTTGCCATATGCACAGTGTCTCCCAGCTCAGCCGTGGAACACTGTAACTCCTTTAGAGTTGCCATAGGCCTCTTGGTGGCCTCCCTGACTAGTGCCCTATACGCCCGGATACTCCGTTTTTGAGGACGGCCTGTTCTAGACAGATTCACAGTTGTGCCATATTCTCTCCATTTCTTAATAATGGACTTTACTGTGCTCTGAGAGGATATTCAATGCCTTGGAAATGTTCTTATATCCTACCCCTGATTGGTGCTTTTGAAGAACCTCATTTCGGATTTGCTTTGAATGTTCCTTCATCTTCATGATGTAGTTTTTGTTAGGAAATGTACTAACCAACTGTGGAACCTCCCAGAGACAGGTGTATTTAACCTGAAATCATGTGAAACACCTTAATTGCACACAGGTGGACTCCATTCAACTAATTATGTGACTTCTAAAGACAATTGGTTGCACCAGAGCTTATTTAGATGTGTCATAGCAAAAGGGGTGATTACTTATGCAATCAATTATTTTCTGTTTTATATTTGTAATTAATTTAGAACAATTTGTAGATTTTATTTTTCACTTTGACATTATGGACTTTTCTTGTGTTGATCAGTGGCAAACATAGCGCTTAGCGTTGAGGCCAAAAAGCTCTATTTTGGTCTCATCAGACCATAGAATCTTCTTCCACTTGGTCTCAGAGTCTCCCACATGCCTTCTGGGAAACTCTAGCCGAGATTTGATGCGAGTTTTTTTCAACAATGGCTTTCTTTTTGCCACTCTCCCATAAAGGCCAGTTTTGTGAAGCACCCGGGCTATTGTTGCCATATGCACAGTGTCTCCCAGCTCAGCCGTGGAACACTGTAACTCCTTTAGAGTTGCCATAGGCCTCTTGGTGGCCTCCCTGACTAGTGCACTATACGCCCAGATACTCCGTTTTTGAGGACGGCCTGTTGTAGACAGATTCACAGTTGTGCCATATTCTCTCCATTTCTTAATAATGGACTTTACTGTGCTCTGAGAGGATATTCAATGCCTTGGAAATGTTCTTATATCCTACCCCTGATTGGTGCTTTTGAAGAACCTTATTCCGGATTTGCTTTGAATGTTCCTTCATCTTCATGATGTAGTTTTTGTTAGGAAATGTACTAACCAACTGTGGGACCTCCCAGAGACAGGTGTATTTAATCTGAAATCATGTGAAACACCTTAATTGCACACAGGTGGACCCCATTCAACTAATTATGTGATTTCTAAAGACATTTGGTTGCACCAGAGCTTATTTAGGTGTGTCATAGCAAAGGGGGTGAATACTTATGCAATCAATTATTTTCTGTTTTATATTTGTAATTAATTTAGAACAATTTGTAGATTTTATTTTTCACTTTGACATTATGGACTTTTCTTGTGTTGATCAGTGGCAAACATAGCGCTTAGCGTTGAGGCCAAAAAGCTCTATTTTGGTCTCATCAGACCATAGAATCTTCTTCCACTTGGTCTCAGAGTCTCCCACATGCCTTCTGGGAAACTCTAGCCGAGATTTGATGCGAGTTTTTTTCAACAATGGCTTTCTTTTTGCCACTCTCCCATAAAGGCCAGTTTTGTGAAGCACCCGGGCTATTGTTGCCATATGCACAGTGTCTCCCAGCTCAGCCGTGGAACACTGTAACTCCTTTAGAGTTGCCATAGGCCTCTTGGTGGCCTCCCTGACTAGTGCACTTCTCGCCCGGATACTCCGTTTTTGAGGACAGCCTGTTCTAGACAGATTCACAGTTGTGCCATATTCTCTCCATTTCTTAATAATGGTCTTTACTGTGCTCTGAGAGGATATTCAATGCCTTGGAAATGTTCTTATATCCTACCCCTGATTGGTGCTTTTAAAGAACCTCATTTCGGATTTGCTTTGAATGTTCCTTCATCTTCATGATGTAGTTTTTGTTAGGAAATGTACTAACCAACTGTGGGACCTCCCAGAGACAGGTGTATTTAACCTGAAATCATGTGAAACACCTTAATTGCACACAGGTGGACTCCATTCAACTAATTATGTGACTTCTAAAGACAATTGGTTGCACCAGAGCTTATTTAGATGTGTCATAGCAAAGGGGGTGATTACTTATGCAATCAATTATTTTCTGTTTTATATTTGTAATTAATTTAGAACAATTTGTAGATTTTATTTTTCACTTTGACATTATGGACTTTTCTTGTGTTGATCAGTGGCAAACATAGCGCTTAGCGTTGAGGACAAAAAGCTCTATTTTGGTCTCATCAGACCATAGAATCTTCTTCCACTTGGTCTCAGAGTCTCCCACATGCCTTCTGGGAAACTCTAGCCGAGATTTGATGCGAGTTTTTTTCAACAATGGCTTTCTTTTTGCCACTCTCCCATAAAGGCCAGTTTTGTGAAGCACCCGGGCTATTGTTGCCATATGCACAGTGTCTCCCAGCTCAGCCGTGGAACACTGTAACTCCTTTAGAGTTGCCATAGGCCTCTTGGTGGCCTCCCTGACTAGTGCCTATACGCCCGGATACTCCGTTTTTGAGGACGGCCTGTTCTAGACAGATTCACAGTTGTGCCATATTCTCTCCATTTCTTAATAATGGACTTTACTGTGCTCTGAGAGGATATTCAATGCCTTGGAAATGTTCTTATATCCTACCCCTGATTGGTGCTTTTGAAGAACCTTATTCCGGATTTGCTTTGAATGTTCCTTCATCTTCATCATGTAGTTTTTGTTAGGAAATGTACTAACCAACTGTGGGACCTCCCAGAGACAGGTGTATTTAACCTGAAATCATGTGAAACACCTTAATTGCACACAGGTGGACTCCATTCAACTAATTATGTGACTTCTAAAGACAATTGGTTGCACCAGAGCTTATTTAGGTGTGTCATAGCAAAGGGGGTGAATACTTATGCAATCAATTATTTTCTGTTTTATATTTGTAATTAATTTAGAACAATTTGTAGATTTTATTTTTCACTTTGACATTATGGACTTTTCTTGTGTTGATCAGTGGCAAACATAGCGCTTAGCGTTGAGGCCAAAAAGCTCTATTTTGGTCTCATCAGACCATAGAATCTTCTTCCACTTGGTCTCAGAGTCTCCCACATGCCTTCTGGGAAACTCTAGCCGAGATTTGATGCGAGTTTATTTCAACAATGGCTTTCTTTTTGCCACTCTCCCATAAAGGCCAGTTTTGTGAAGCACCCGGGCTATTGTTGCCATATGCACAGTGTCTCCCAGCTCAGCCGTGGAACACTGTAACTCCTTTAGAGTTGCCATAGGCCTCTTGGTGGCCTCCCTGACTAGTGCCCTATACGCCCGGATACTCCGTTTTTGAGGACGGCCTGTTCTAGACAGATTCACAGTTGTGCCATATTCTCTCCAATTTTTAATAATGGACTTTGCTGTGCTCTGAGAGATATTCAATGCCTTGGAAATGTTCTTATATCCTACCCCTGATTGGTGCTTTTGAAGAACCTTATTCCAGATTTGCTTTGAATGTTCCTTCATCTTCATGATGTAGTTTTTGTTAGGAAATGTACTAACCAACTGTGGGACCTCCCAGAGACAGGTGTATTTAACCTGAAATCATGTGAAACACCTTAATTGCACACAGGTGGACTCCATTCAACTAATTATGTGACTTCTAAAGACAACTGGTTGCACCAGAGCTTATTTAGGTGTGTCATAGCAAAGGGGGTGAATACTTATGCAATCAATTATTTTCTGTTTTATATTTGTAATTAATTTAGAACAATTTGTAGATTTTATTTTTCACTTTGACATTATGGACTTTTCTTGTGTTGATCAGTGGCAAACATAGCGCTTAGCGTTGAGGCCAAAAAGCTCTATTTTGGTCTCATCAGACCATAGAATCTTCTTCCACTTGGTCTCAGAGTCTCCCACATGCCTTCTGGGAAACTCTAGCCGAGATTTGATGCGAGTTTATTTCAACAATGGCTTTCTTTTTGCCACTCTCCCATAAAGGCCAGTTTTGTGAAGCACCCGGGCTATTGTTGCCATATGCACAGTGTCTCCCAGCTCAGCCGTGGAACACTGTAACTCCTTTAGAGTTGCCATAGGCCTCTTGGTGGCCTCCCTGACTAGTGCCCTATACGCCCGGATACTCCGTTTTTGAGGACGGCCTGTTCTAGACAGATTCACAGTTGTGCCATATTCTCTCCAATTTTTAATAATGGACTTTGCTGTGCTCTGAGAGATATTCAATGCCTTGGAAATGTTCTTATATCCTACCCCTGATTGGTGCTTTTGAAGAACCTTATTCCAGATTTGCTTTGAATGTTCCTTCATCTTCATGATGTAGTTTTTGTTAGGAAATGTACTAACCAACTGTGGGACCTCCCAGAGACAGGTGTATTTAACCTGAAATCATGTGAAACACCTTAATTGCACACAGGTGGACTCCATTCAACTAATTATGTGACTTCTAAAGACAACTGGTTGCACCAGAGCTTATTTAGGTGTGTCATAGCAAAGGGGGTGAATACTTATGCAATCAATTATTTTCTGTTTTATATTTGTAATTAATTTAGAACAATTTGTAGATTTTATTTTTCACTTTGACATTATGGACTTTTCTTGTGTTGATCAGTGGCAAACATAGCGCTTAGCGTTGAGGCCAAAAAGCTCTATTTTGGTCTCATCAGACCATAGAATCTTCTTCCACTTGGTCTCAGAGTCTCCCACATGCCTTCTGGGAAACTCTAGCCGAGATTTGATGCGAGTTTTTTTCAACAATGGCTTTCTTTTTGCCACTCTCCCATAAAGGCCAGTTTTGTGAAGCACCCGGGCTATTGTTGCCATATGCACAGTGTCTCCCAGCTCAGCCGTGGAACACTGTAACTCCTTTAGAGTTGCCATAGGCCTCTTGGTGGCCTCCCTGACTAGTGCCCTATACGCCCAGATACTCCGTTTTTGAGGACGGCCTGTTGTAGACAGATTCACAGTTGTGCCATATTCTCTCCATTTCTTAATAATGGACTTTACTGTGCTCTGAGAGGATATTCAATGCCTTTGAAATGTTCTTATATCCTACCCCTGATTGGTGCTTTTGAGGAACCTTATTCCGGATTTGCTTTGAATGTTCCTTCATCTTCATGATGTAGTTTTTGTTAGGAAATGTACTAACCAACTGTGGGACCTCCCAGAGACAGGTGTATTTAACCTGAAATCATGTGAAACACCTTAATTGCACACAGGTGGACTCCATTCAACTAATTATGTGACTTCTAAAGACAATTGGTTGCACCAGAGCTTATTTAGGTGTGTCATAGCAAAGGGGGTGAATACTTATGCAATCAATTATTTTCTGTTTTATATTTGTAATTCATTTAGGACAATATGTAGATTTTATTTTTCACTTTGACATTATGGACTTTTCTTGTGTTGATCAGTGGCAAACATAGCGCTTAGCGTTGAGGCCAAAAAGCTCTATTTTGGTCTCATCAGACCATAGAATCTTCTTCCACTTGGTCTCAGAGTCTCCCACATGCCTTCTGGGAAACTCTAGCCGAGATTTGATGCGAGTTTTTTTCAACAATGGCTTTCTTTTTGCCACTCTCCCATAAAGGCCAGTTTTGTGAAGCACCCGGGCTATTGTTGCCATATGCACAGTGTCTCCCAGCTCAGCCGTGGAACACTGTAACTCCTTTAGAGTTGCCATAGGCCTCTTGGTGGCCTCCCTGACTAGTGCCCTATACGCCCGGATACTCCGTTTTTGAGGACGGCCTGTTCTAGACAGATTCACAGTTGTGCCATATTCTCTCCATTTCTTAATAATGGACTTTACAGTGCTCTGAAAGGATATTCAATGCCTTGGAAATGTTCTTATATCCTACCCCTGATTGGTGCTTTTGAAGAACCTTATTCCGGATTTGCTTTGAATGTTCCTTCATCTTCATGATGTAGTTTTTGTTAGGAAATGTACTAACCAACTGTGGGACCTCCCAGAGACAGGTGTATTTAACCTGAAATCATGTGAAACACCTTAATTGCACACAGGTGGACTCCACTCAACTAATTATGTGACTTCTAAAGACAATTGGTTGCACCAGAGCTTATTTAGGTGTGTCATAGCAAAGGGGGTGAATACTTATGAAATCAATTATTTTCTGTTTTATATTTGTAATTAATTTAGAACAATTTGTAGATTTTATTTTTCACTTTGACATTATGGACTTTTCTTGTGTTGATCAGTGGCAAACATAGCGCTTAGCGTTGAGGCCAAAAAGCTCTATTTTGGTCTCATCAGACCATAGAATCTTCTTCCACTTGGTCTCAGAGTCTCCCACATGCCTTCTGGGAAACTCTAGCCGAGATTTGATGCGAGTTTTTTTCAACAATGGCTTTCTTTTTGCCACTCTCCCATAAAGGCCAGTTTTGTGAAGCACCCGGGCTATTGTTGCCATATGCACAGTGTCTCCCAGCTCAGCCGTGGAACACTGTAACTCCTTCAGAGTTGCCATAGGCCTCTTGGTGGCCTCCCTGACTAGTGCCCTATACGCCCGGATACTCAGTTTTTGAGGACGGCCTGTTCTAGACAGATTCACAGTTGTGCCATATTCTCTCCATTTCTTAATAATGGACTTTACTGTGCTCTGAGAGGATATTCAATGCCTTGGAAATGTTCTTATATCCTACCCCTGATTGGTGCTTTTGAAGAACCTTATTCCGGATTTGCTTTGAATGTTCCTTCATCTTCATGATGTAGTTTTTGTTAGGAAATGTACTAACCAACTGTGGGACCTCCCAGAGACAGGTGTATTTAACCTGAAATCATGTGAAACACCTTAATTGCACACAGGTGGACTCCATTCAACTAATTATGTGACTTCTAAAGACAATTGGTTGCACCAGAGCTTATTTAGGTGTGTCATAGCAAAGGGGGTGAATACTTATGCAATCAATTATTTTCTGTTTTATATTTGTAATTAATTTAGAACAATTTGTAGATTTTATTTTTCACTTTGACATTATGGACTTTTCTTGTGTTGATCAGTGGCAAACATAGCGCTTAGCGTTGAGGCCAAAAAGCTCTATTTTGGTCTCATCAGACCATATAATCTTCTTCCACTTGGTCTCAGAGTCTCCCACATGCCTTCTGGGAAACTCTAGCTGAGATTTGATGCGAGTTTTTTTCAACAATGGCTTTCTTTTTGCCACTCTCCCATAAAGGCCAGTTTTGTGAAGCACCCGGGCTATTATTGCCATATGCACAGTGTCTCCCAGCTCAGCCGTGGAACACTGTAACTCCTTTAGAGTTGCCATAGGCCTCTTGGTGGCCTATACGCCCGGATACTCCGTTTTTGAGGACGGCCTGTTCTAGACAGATTCACAGTTGTGCCATATTCTCTCCATTTCTTAATAATGGACTTTACTGTGCTCTGAGAGGATATTCAATGCCTTGGAAATGTTCTTATATCCTACCCCTGATTGGTGCTTTTGAAGAACCTTATTCCGGATTTGCTTTGAATGTTCCTTCATCTTCATGATGTAGTTTTTGTTAGGAAATGTACTAACCAACTGTGGGACCTCCCAGAGACAGGTGTATTTAACCTGAAATCATGTGAAACACCTTAATTGCACACAGGTGGACTCCATTCAACTAATTATGTGACTTCTAAAGACAATTGGTTGCACCAGAGCTTATTTAGGTGTGTCATAGCAAAGGGGGTGAATACTTATGCAATCAATTATTTTCTGTTTTATATTTGTAATTAATTTAGAACAATTTGTAGATTTTATTTTTCACTTTGACATTATGGACTTTTCTTGTGTTGATCAGTGGCAAACATAGCGCTTAGCGTTGAGGCCAAAAAGCTCTATTTTGGTCTCATCAGACCATAGAATCTTCTTCCACTTGGTCTCAGAGTCTCCCACATGCCTTCTGGGAAACTCTAGCCGAGATTTGATGCGAGTTTTTTTCAACAATGGCTTTCTTTTTGCCACTCTCCCATAAAGGCCAGTTTTGTGAAGCACCCGGGCTATTGTTGCCATATGCACAGTGTCTCCCAGCTCAGCCGTGGAACACTGTAACTCCTTTAGAGTTGCCATAGGCCTCTTGGTGGCCTCCCTGACTAGTGCCCTATACGCCCGGATACTCCGTTTTTGAGGACGGCCTGTTCTAGACAGATTCACAGTTGTGCCATATTCTCTCCATTTCTTAATAATGGACTTTACTGTGCTCTGAGATGATATTCAATGCCTTGGAAATGTTCTTATATCCTACCCCTGATTGGTGCTTTTGAAGAACCTTATTCCGGATTTGCTTTGAATGTTCCTTCATCTTCATGATGTAGTTTTTGTTAGGAAATGTACTAACCAACTGTGGGACCTCCCAGAGACAGGTGTATTTAACCTGAAATCATGTGAAACACCTTAATTGCACACAGGTGGACTCCATTCAACTAATTATGTGACTTCTAAAGACAATTGGTTGCACCAGAGCTTATTTAGGTGTGTCATAGCAAAGGGGGTGAATACTTATGCAATCAATTATTTTCTGTTTTATATTTGTAATTAATTTAGAACAATTTGTAGATTTTATTTTTCACTTTGACATTATGGACTTTTCTTGTGTTGATCAGTGGCAAACATAGCGCTTAGCGTTGAGGCCAAAAAGCTCTATTTTGGTCTCATCAGACCATAGAATCTTCTTCCACTTGGTCTCAGAGTCTCCCACATGCCTTCTGGGAAACTCTAGCTGAGATTTGATGCGAGTTTTTTTCAACAATGGCTTTCTTTTTGCCACTCTCCCATAAAGGCCAGTTTTGTGAAGCACCCGGGCTATTATTGCCATATGCACAGTGTCTCCCAGCTCAGCCGTGGAACACTGTAACTCCTTTAGAGTTGCCATAGGCCTCTTGGTGGCCTCCCTGACTAGTGCCCTATACTCCCGGATACTCCGTTCATGAGGACGGCCTGTTCTAGACAGATTCACAGTTGTGCCATATTCTCTCCGTTGCTTAATAATGGCCTTTACTGTGCTTTGAGAGGATATTCAATGCCTTGGAAATGTTCTTATATCCTACCCCTGATTGGTGCTTTTGAAGAACCTTATTCCGGATTTGCTTTGAATGTTCCTTCATCTTCATGATGTAGTTTTTGTTAGGAAATGTACTAACCAACTGTGGGACCTCCCAGAGACAGGTGTATTTAACCTGAAATCATGTGAAACACCTTAATTGCACACAGGTGGACTCCATTCAACTAATTATGTGACTTCTAAAGACAACTGGTTGCACCAGAGCTTATTTAGGTGTGTCATAGCAAAGGGGGTGAATACTTATGCAATCAATTATTTTCTGTTTTATATTTGTAATTAATTTAGAACAATTTGTAGATTTTATTTTTCACTTTGACATTATGGACTTTTCTTGTGTTGATCAGTGGCAAACATAGCGCTTAGCGTTGAGGCCAAAAAGCTCTATTTTGGTCTCATCAGACCATAGAATCTTCTTCCACTTGGTCTCAGAGTCTCCCACATGCCTTCTGGGAAACTCTAGCCGAGATTTGATGCGAGTTTTTTTTCAACAATGGCTTTCTTTTTGCCACTCTCCCATAAAGGCCAGTTTTGTGAAGCACCCGGGCTATTGTTGCCATATGCACAGTGTCTCCCAGCTCAGCCGTGGAACACTGTAACTCCTTTAGAGTTGCCATAGGCCTCTTGGTGGCCTCCCTGACTAGTGCCCTATACGCCCGGATACTCCGTTTTTGAGGACGGCCTGTTCTAGACAGATTCACAGTTGTGCCATATTCTCTCCATTTCTTAATAATGGACTTTACTGTGCTCTGAGATGATATTCAATGCCTTGGAAATGTTCTTATATCCTACCCCTGATTGGTGCTTTTGAAGAACCTTATTCCGGATTTGCTTTGAATGTTCCTTCATCTTCATGATGTAGTTTTTGTTAGGAAATGTACTAACCAACTGTGGGACCTCCCAGAGACAGGTGTATTTAACCTGAAATCATGTGAAACACCTTAATTGCACACAGGTGGACTCCATTCAACTAATTATGTGACTTCTAAAGACAATTGGTTGCACCAGAGCTTATTTAGGTGTGTCATAGCAAAGGGGGTGAATACTTATGCAATCAATTATTTTCTGTTTTATATTTGTAATTAATTTAGAACAATTTGTAGATTTTATTTTTCACTTTGACATTATGGACTTTTCTTGTGTTGATCAGTGGCAAACATAGCGCTTAGCGTTGAGGCCAAAAAGCTCTATTTTGGTCTCATCAGACCATAGAATCTTCTTCCACTTGGTCTCAGAGTCTCCCACATGCCTTCTGGGAAACTCTAGCCGAGATTTGATGCGAGTTTTTTTCAACAATGGCTTTCTTTTTGCCACTCTCCCATAAAGGCCAGTTTTGTGAAGCACCCGGGCTATTGTTGCCATATACACAGTGTCTCCCAGCTCAGCCGTGGAACACTGTAACTCCTTTAGAGTTGCCATAGGCCTCTTGGTGGCCTCCCTGACTAGTGCCCTATACGCCCGGATACTCCGTTTTTGAGGACGGCCTGTTCTAGACAGATTCACAGTTGTGCCATATTCTCTCCATTTCTTAATAATGGACTTTACTGTGCTCTGAGATGATATTCAATGCCTTGGAAATGTTCTTATATCCTACCCCTGATTGGTGCTTTTGAAGAACCTTATTCCGGATTTGCTTTGAATGTTCCTTCATCTTCATGATGTAGTTTTTGTTAGGAAATGTACTAACCAACTGTGGGACCTCCCAGAGACAGGTGTATTTAACCTGAAATCATGTGAAACACCTTAATTGCACACAGGTGGACTCCATTCAACTAATTATGTGACTTCTAAAGACAATTGGTTGCACCAGAGCTTATTTAGGTGTGTCATAGCAAAGGGGGTGAATACTTATGCAATCAATTATTTTCTGTTTTATATTTGTAATTAATTTAGAACAATTTGTAGATTTTATTTTTCACTTTGACATTATGGACTTTTCTTGTGTTGATCAGTGGCAAACATAGCGCTTAGCGTTGAGGCCAAAAAGCTCTATTTTGGTCTCATCAGACCATAGAATCTTCTTCCACTTGGTCTCAGAGTCTCCCACATGCCTTCTGGGAAACTCTAGCCGAGATTTGATGCGAGTTTTTTTCAACAATGGCTTTCTTTTTGCCACTCTCCCATAAAGGCCAGTTTTGTGAAGCACCCGGGCTATTGTTGCCATATACACAGTGTCTCCCAGCTCAGCCGTGGAACACTGTAACTCCTTTAGAGTTGCCATAGGCCTCTTGGTGGCCTCCCTGACTAGTGCCCTATACGCCCGGATACTCCGTTTTTGAGGACGGCCTGTTCTAGACAGATTCACAGTTGTGCCATATTCTCTCCATTTCTTAATAATGGACTTTACTGTGCTCTGAGAGGATATTCAATGCCTTGGAAATGTTCTTATATCCTACCCCTGATTGGTGCTTTTGAAGAACCTTATTCCGGATTTGCTTTGAATGTTCCTTCATCTTCATGATGTAGTTTTTGTTAGGAAATGTACTAACCAACTGTGGGACCTCCCAGAGACAGGTGTATTTAACCTGAAATCATGTGAAACACCTTAATTGCACACAGGTGGACTCCATTCAACTAATTATGTGACTTCTAAAGACAACTGGTTGCACCAGAGCTTATTTAGGTGTGTCATAGCAAAGGGGGTGAATACTTATGCAATCAATTATTTTCTGTTTTATATTTGTAATTAATTTAGAACAATTTGTAGATTTTATTTTTCACTTTGACATTATGGACTTTTCTTGTGTTGATCAGTGGCAAACATAGCGCTTAGCGTTGAGGCCAAAAAGCTCTATTTTGGTCTCATCAGACCATAGAATCTTCTTCCACTTGGTCTCAGAGTCTCCCACATGCCTTCTGGGAAACTCTAGCCGAGATTTGATGCGAGTTTTTTTCAACAATGGCTTTCTTTTTGCCACTCTCCCATAAAGGCCAGTTTTGTGAAGCACCCGGGCTATTGTTGCCATATGCACAGTGTCTCCAAGCTCAGCCGTGGAACACTGTAACTCCTTCAGAGTTGCCATAGGCCTCTTGGTGGCCTCCCTGACTAGTGCCCTATACGCCCGGATACTCAGTTTTTGAGGACGGCCTGTTCTAGACAGATTCACAGTTGTGCCATATTCTCTCCATTTCTTAATAATGGACTTTACTGTGCTCTGAGAGGATATTCAATGCCTTGGAAATGTTCTTATATCCTACCCCTGATTGGTGCTTTTGAAGAACCTTATTCCGGATTTGCTTTGAATGTTCCTTCATCTTCATGATGTAGTTTTTGTTAGGAAATGTACTAACCAACTGTGGGACCTCCCAGAGACAGGTGTATTTAACCTGAAATCATGTGAAACACCTTAATTGCACACAGGTGGACTCCATTCAACTAATTATGTGACTTCTAAAGACAATTGGTTGCACCAGAGCTTATTTAGGTGTGTCATAGCAAAGGGGGTGAATACTTATGCAATCAATTATTTTCTGTTTTATATTTGTAATTAATTTAGAACAATTTGTAGATTTTATTTTTCACTTTGACATTATGGACTTTTCTTGTGTTGATCAGTGGCAAACATAGCGCTTAGCGTTGAGGCCAAAAAGCTCTATTTTGGTCTCATCAGACCATAGAATCTTCTTCCACTTGGTCTCAGAGTCTCCCACATGCCTTCTGGGAAACTCTAGCTGAGATTTGATGCGAGCTTTTTTCAACAATGGCTTTCTTTTTGCCACTCTCCCATAAAGGCCAGTTTTGTGAAGCACCCGGGCTATTATTGCCATATGCACAGTGTCTCCCAGCTCAGCCGTGGAACACTGTAACTCCTTTAGAGTTGCCATAGGCCTCTTGGTGGCCTCCCTGACTAGTGCCCTATACGCCCGGATACTCCGTTTTTGAGGACGGCCTGTTCTAGACAGATTCACAGTTGTGCCATATTCTCTCCATTTCTTAATAATGGACTTTACTGTGCTCTGAGAGGATATTCAATGCCTTGGAAATGTTCTTATATCCTACCCCTGATTGGTGCTTTTGAAGAACCTTATTCCGGATTTGCTTTGAATGTTCCTTCATCTTCATGATGTAGTTTTTGTTAGGAAATGTACTAACCAACTGTGGGACCTCCCAGAGACAGGTGTATTTAACCTGAAATCATGTGAAACACCTTAATTGCACACAGGTGGACTCCATTCAACTAATTATGTGACTTCTAAAGACAACTGGTTGCACCAGAGCTTATTTAGGTGTGTCATAGCAAAGGGGGTGAATACTTATGCAATCAATTATTTTCTGTTTTATATTTGTAATTAATTTAGAACAATTTGTAGATTTTATTTTTCACTTTGACATTATGGACTTTTCTTGTGTTGATCAGTGGCAAACATAGCGCTTAGCGTTGAGGCCAAAAAGCTCTATTTTGGTCTCATCAGACCATAGAATCTTCTTCCACTTGGTCTCAGAGTCTCCCACATGCCTTCTGGGAAACTCTAGCCGAGATTTGATGCGAGTTTTTTTCAACAATGGCTTTCTTTTTGCCACTCTCCCATAAAGGCCAGTTTTGTGAAGCACCCGGGCTATTGTTGCCATATGCACAGTGTCTCCCAGCTCAGCCGTGGAACACTGTAACTCCTTTAGAGTTGCCATGGGCCTCTTGGTGGCCTCCCTGACTATTGCCCTATACGCCCGGATACTCCGTTTTTGAGGACGGCCTGTTCTAGACAGATTCACAGTTGTGCCATATTCTCTCCATTTCTTAATAATGGACTTTACTGTGCTCTGAGATGATATTCAATGCCTTGGAAATGTTCTTATATCCTACCCCTGATTGGTGCTTTTGAAGAACCTTATTCCGGATTTGCTTTGAATGTTCCTTCATCTTCATGATGTAGTTTTTGTTAGGAAATGTACTAACCAACTGTGGGACCTCCCAGAGACAGGTGTATTTAACCTGAAATCATGTGAAACACCTTAATTGCACACAGGTGGACTCCATTCAACTAATTATGTGACTTCTAAAGACAACTGGTTGCACCAGAGCTTATTTAGGTGTGTCATAGCAAAGGGGGTGAATACTTATGCAATCAATTATTTTCTGTTTTATATTTGTAATTAATTTAGAACAATTTGTAGATTTTATTTTTCACTTTGACATTATGGACTTTTCTTGTGTTGATCAGTGGCAAACATAGCGCTTAGCGTTGAGGCCAAAAAGCTCTATTTTGGTCTCATCAGACCATAGAATCTTCTTCCACTTGGTCTCAGAGTGTCCCACATGCCTTCTGGGAAACTCTAGCCGAGATTTGATGCGAGTTTTTTTTCAACAATGGCTTTCTTTTTGCCACTCTCCCATAAAGGCCAGTTTTGTGAAGCACCCGGGCTATTGTTGCCATATGCACAGTGTCTCCCAGCTCAGCCGTGGAACACTGTAACTCCTTTAGAGTTGCCATAGGCCTCTTGGTGGCCTCCCTGACTAGTGCCCTATACGCCCGGATACTCCGTTTTTGAGGACGGCCTGTTCTAGACAGATTCACAGTTGTGCCATATTCTCTCCATTTCTTAATAATGGACTTTACTGTGCTCTGAGATGATATTCAATGCCTTGGAAATGTTCTTATATCCTACCCCTGATTGGTGCTTTTGAAGAACCTTATTCCGGATTTGCTTTGAATGTTCCTTCATCTTCATGATGTAGTTTTTGTTAGGAAATGTACTAACCAACTGTGGGACCTCCCAGAGACAGGTGTATTTAACCTGAAATCATGTGAAACACCTTAATTGCACACAGGTGGACTCCATTCAACTAATTATGTGACTTCTAAAGACAATTGGTTGCACCAGAGCTTATTTAGGTGTGTCATAGCAAAGGGGGTGAATACTTATGCAATCAATTATTTTCTGTTTTATATTTGTAATTAATTTAGAACAATTTGTAGATTTTATTTTTCACTTTGACATTATGGACTTTTCTTGTGTTGATCAGTGGCAAACATAGCGCTTAGCGTTGAGGCCAAAAAGCTCTATTTTGGTCTCATCAGACCATAGAATCTTCTTCCACTTGGTCTCAGAGTCTCCCACATGCCTTCTGGGAAACTCTAGCCGAGATTTGATGCGAGTTTTTTTCAACAATGGCTTTCTTTTTGCCACTCTCCCATAAAGGCCAGTTTTGTGAAGCACCCGGGCTATTGTTGCCATATGCACAGTGTCTCCCAGCTCAGCCGTGGAACACTGTAACTCCTTTAGAGTTGCCATAGGCCTCTTGGTGGCCTCCCTGACTAGTGCCCTATACGCCCGGATACTCCGTTTTTGAGGACGGCCTGTTCTAGACAGATTCACAGTTGTGCCATATTCTCTCCATTTCTTAATAATGGACTTTACTGTGCTCTGAGAGGATATTCAATGCCTTGGAAATGTTCTTATATCCTACCCCTGATTGGTGCTTTTGAAGAACCTTATTCCGGATTTGCTTTGAATGTTCCTTCATCTTCATGATGTAGTTTTTGTTAGGAAATGTACTAACCAACTGTGGGACCTCCCAGAGACAGGTGTATTTAACCTGAAATCATGTGAAACACCTTAATTGCACACAGGTGGACTCCATTCAACTAATTATGTGACTTCTAAAGACAATTGGTTGCACCAGAGCTTATTTAGGTGTGTCATAGCAAAGGGGGTGAATACTTATGCAATCAATTATTTTCTGTTTTATATTTGTAATTAATTTAGAACAATTTGTAGATTTTATTTTTCACTTTGACATTATGGACTTTTCTTGTGTTGATCAGTGGCAAACATAGCGCTTAGCGTTGAGGCCAAAAAGCTCTATTTTGGTCTCATCAGACCATAGAATCTTCTTCCACTTGGTCTCAGAGTCTCCCACATGCCTTCTGGGAAACTCTAGCCGAGATTTGATGCGAGTTTTTTTCAACAATGGCTTTCTTTTTGCCACTCTCCCATAAAGGCCAGTTTTGTGAAGCACCCGGGCTATTGTTGCCATATGCACAGTGTCTCCCAGCTCAGCCGTGGAACACTGTAACTCCTTTAGAGTTGCCATAGGCCTCTTGGTGGCCTCCCTGACTAGTGCCCTATACGCCCGGATACTCCGTTTTTGAGGACGGCCTGTTCTAGACAGATTCACAGTTGTGCCATATTCTCTCCATTTCTTAATAATGGACTTTACTGTGCTCTGAGAGGATATTCAATGCCTTGGAAATGTTCTTATATCCTACCCCTGATTGGTGCTTTTGAAGAACCTTATTCCGGATTTGCTTTGAATGTTTCTTCATCTTCATGATGTAGTTTTTGTTAGGAAATGTACTAACCAACTGTGGGATCTCCCAGAGACAGGTGTATTTAACCTGAAATCATGTGAAACACCTTAATTGCACACAGGTGGACTCCATTCAACTAATTATGTGACTTCTAAAGACAACTGGTTGCACCAGAGCTTATTTAGGTGTGTCATAGCAAAGGGGGTGAATACTTATGCAATCAATTATTTTCTGTTTTATATTTGTAATTAATTTAGAACAATTTGTAGATTTTATTTTTCACTTTGACATTATGGACTTTTCTTGTGTTGATCAGTGGCAAACATAGCGCTTAGCGTTGAGGCCAAAAAGCTCTATTTTGGTCTCATCAGACCATAGAATCTTCTTCCACTTGGTCTCAGAGTCTCCCACATGCCTTCTGGGAAACTCTAGCCGAGATTTGATGCGAGTTTTTTTCAACAATGGCTTTCTTTTTGCCACTCTCCCATAAAGGCCAGTTTTGTGAAGCACCCGGGCTATTGTTGCCATATGCACAGTGTCTCCCAGCTCAGCCGTGGAACACTGTAACTCCTTTAGAGTTGCCATAGGCCTCTTGGTGGCCTCCCTGACTAGTGCCCTATACGCCCGGATACTCCGTTTTTGAGGACGGCCTGTTCTAGACAGATTCACAGTTGTGCCATATTCTCTCCATTTCTTAATAATGGACTTTACTGTGCTCTGAGAGGATATTTAATGCCTTGGAAATGTTCTTATATCCTACCCCTGATTGGTGCTTTTGAAGAACCTTATTCCGGATTTGCTTTGAATGTTCCTTCATCTTCATGATGTAGTTTTTGTTAGGAAATGTACTAACCAACTGTGGGACCTCCCAGAGACAGGTGTATTTAACCTGAAATCATGTGAAACACCTTAATTGCAAACAGGTGGACTCCATTCAACTAATTATGTGACTTCTAAAGACAACTGGTTGCACCAGAGCTTATTTAGGTGTGTCATAGCAAAGGGGGTGAATACTTATGCAATCAATTATTTTCTGTTTTATATTTGTAATTAATTTAGAACAATTTGTAGATTTTATTTTTCACTTTGACATTATGGACTTTTCTTGTGTTGATCAGTGGCAAACATAGCGCTTAGCGTTGAGGCCAAAAAGCTCTATTTTGGTCTCATCAGACCATAGAATCTTCTTCCACTTGGTCTCAGAGTCTCCCACATGCCTTCTGGGAAACTCTAGCCGAGATTTGATGCGAGTTTTTTTCAACAATGGCTTTCTTTTTGCAACTCTCCCATAAAGGCCAGTTTTGTGAAGCACCCGGGCTATTATTGCCATATGCACAGTGTCTCCCAGCTCAGCCGTGGAACACTGTAACTCCTTTAGAGTTGCCATAGGCCTCTTGGTGGCCTCCCTGACTAGTGCCCTATACGCCCGGATACTCCGTTTTTGAGGACGGCCTGTTCTAGACAGATTCACAGTTGTGCCATATTCTCTCCATTTCTTAATAATGGACATTACTGTGCTCTGAGAGGATATTCAATGCCTTGGAAATGTTCTTATATCCTACCCCTGATTGGTGCTTTTGAAGAACCTTATTCCGGATTTGCTTTGAATGTTCCTTCATCTTCATGATGTAGTTTTTGTTAGGAAATGTACTAACCAACTGTGGGACCTCCCAGAGACAGGTGTATTTAACCTGAAATCATGTGAAACACCTTAATTGCACACAGGTGGACTCCATTCAACTAATTATGTGACTTCTAAAGACAATTGGCTGCACCAGAGCTTATTTAGGTGTGTCATAGCAAAGGGGGTGAATACTTATGCAATCAATTATTTTCTTTTTTATATTTGTAATTAATTTAGAACAATTTGTAGATTTTATTTTTCACTTTGACATTATGGACTTTTCTTGTGTTGATCAGTGGCAAACATAGCGCTTAGTGTTGAGGCCAAAAAGCTCTATTTTGGTCTCATCAGACCATAGAATCTTCTTCCACTTGGTCTCAGAGTCTCCCACATGCCTTCTGGGAAACTCTAGCCGAGATTTGATGCGAGTTTTTTTCAACAATGGCTTTCTTTTTGCCACTCTCCCATAAAGGCCAGTTTTGTGAAGCACCCGGGCTATTGTTGCCATATGCACAGTGTCTCCCAGCTCAGCCGTGGAACACTGTAACTCCTTTAGAGTTGCCATAGGCCTCTTGGTGGCCTCCCTGACTAGTGCCCTATACGCCCGGATACTCCGTTTATGAGGACGGCCTGTTCTAGACAGATTCACAGTTGTGCCATATTCTCTCCGTTGCTTAATAATGGACTTTACTGTGCTGTGAGAGGATATTCAATGCCTTGGAAATGTTCTTATATCCTACCCCTGATTGGTGCTTTTGAAGAACCTTATTCCGGATTTGCTTTGAATGTTCCTTCATCTTCATGATGTAGTTTTTGTTAGGAAATGTACTAACCAACTGTGGGACCTCCCAGAGACAGGTGTATTTAACCTGAAATCATGTGAAACACCTTAATTGCACACAGGTGGACTCCATTCAACTAATTATGTGACTTCTAAAGACAATTGGTTGCACCAGAGCTTATTTAGGTGTGTCATAGCAAAGGGGGTGAATACTTATGCAATCAATTATTTTCTGTTTTATATTTGTAATTAATTTAGAACAATTTGTAGATTTTTTTTTTCACTTTGACATTATGGACTTTTCTTGTGTTGATCAGTGGCAAACATAGCGCTTAGCGTTGAGGCCAAAAAGCTCTATTTTGGTCTCATCAGACCATAGAATCTTCTTCCACTTGGTCTCAGAGTCTCCCACATGCCTTCTGGGAAACTCTAGCCGAGATTTGATGCGAGTTTTTTTCAACAATGGCTTTCTTTTTGCCATTCTCCCATAAAGGCCAGTTTTGTGAAGCACCCGAGCTATTGTTGCCATATGCACAGTGTCTCCCAGCTCAGCCGTGGAACACTGTAACTCCTTTAGAGTTGCCATAGGCCTCTTGGTGGCCTCCCTGACTAGTGCCCTATACGCCCGGATACTCCGTTTTTGAGGACGGCCTGTTCTAGACAGATTCACAGTTGTGCCATATTCTCTCCATTTCTTAATAATGGACTTTACTGTGCTCTGAGAGGATATTCAATGCCTTGGAAATGTTCTTATATCCTACCCCTGATTGGTGCTTTTGAAGAACCTTATTCCGGATTTGCTTTGAATGTTCCTTCATCTTCATGATGTAGTTTTTGTTAGGAAATGTACTAACCAACTGTGGGACCTCCCAGAGACAGGTGTATTTAACCTGAAATCATGTGAAACACCTTAATTGCACACAGGTGGACTCCATTCAACTAATTATGTGACTTCTAAAGACAATTGGCTGCACCAGAGCTTATTTAGGTGTGTCATAGCAAAGGGGGTGAATACTTATGCAATCAATTATTTTCTGTTTTATATTTGTAATTAATTTAGAACAATTTGTAGATTTTATTTTTCACTTTGACATTATGGACTTTTCTTGTGTTGATCAGTGGCAAACATAGCGCTTAGTGTTGAGGCCAAAAAGCTCTATTTTGGTCTCATCAGACCATAGAATCTTCTTCCACTTGGTCTCAGAGTCTCCCACATGCCTTCTGGGAAACTCTAGCCGAGATTTGATGCAAGTTTTTTTCAACAATGGCTTTCTTTTTGCCACTCTCCCATAAAGGCCAGTTTTGTGAAGCACCCGGGCTATTATTGCCATATGCACAGTGTCTCCCAGCTCAGCCGTGGAACACTGTAACTCCTTTAGAGTTGCCATAGGCCTCTTGGTGGCCTCCCTGACTAGTGCCCTATACGCCCGGATACTCCGTTTATGAGGACGGCCTGTTCTAGACAGATTCACAGTTGTGCCATATTCTCTCCGTTGCTTAATAATGGACTTTACTGTGCTCTGAGAGGATATTCAATGCCTTGGAAATGTTCTTATATCCTACCCCTGATTGGTGCTTTTGAAGAACCTTATTCCGGATTTGCTTTGAATGTTCCTTCATCTTCATGATGTAGTTTTTGTTAGGAAATGTACTAACCAACTGTGGGACCTCCAAGAGACAGGTGTATTTAACCTGAAATCATGTGAAACACCTTAATTGCACACAGGTGGACTCCATTCAACTAATTATGTGACTTCTAAAGACAACTGGTTGCACCAGAGCTTATTTAGGTGTGTCATAGCAAAGGGGGTGAATACTTATGCAATCAATTATTTTCTGTTTTATATTTGTAATTAATTTAGAACAATTTGTAGATTTTATTTTTCACTTTGACATTATGGACTTTTCTTGTGTTGATCAGTGGCAAACATAGCGCTTAGCGTTGAGGCCAAAAAGCTCTATTTTGGTCTCATCAGACCATAGAATCTTCTTCCACTTGGTCTCAGAGTCTCCCACATGCCTTCTGGGAAACTCTAGCCGAGATTTGATGCGAGTTTTTTGCAACAATGGCTTTCTTTTTGCCACTCTCCCATAAAGGCCAGTTTTGTGAAGCACCCGGGCTATTGTTGCCATATGCACAGTGTCTCCCAGCTCAGCCGTGGAACACTGTAACTCCTTTAGAGTTGCCATAGGCCTCCTGGTGGCCTCCCTGACTAGTGCCCTATACGCCCGGATACTCCGTTTTTGAGGACGGCCTGTTCTAGACAGATTCACAGTTGTGCCATATTCTCTCCATTTCTTAATAATGGACTTTACTGTGCTGTGAGAGGATATTCAATGCCTTGGAAATGTTCTTATATCCTACCCCTGATTGGTGCTTTTGAAGAACCTTATTCCGGATTTGCTTTGAATGTTCCTTCATCTTCATGATGTAGTTTTTGTTAGGAAATGTACTAACCAACTGTGGGACCTCCCAGAGACAGGTGTATTTAACCTGAAATCATGTGAAACACCTTAATTGCACACAGGTGGACTCCATTCAACTAATTATGTGACTTCTAAAGACAATTGGTTGCACCAGAGCTTATTTAGGTGTGTCATAGCAAAGGGGGTGAATACTTATGCAATCAATTATTTTCTGTTTAATATTTGTAATTAATTTAGAACAATTTGTAGATTTTATTTTTCACTTTGACATTATGGACTTTTATTGTGTTGATCAGTGGCAAACATAGCGCTTAGCGTTGAGGCCAAAAAGCTCTATTTTGGTCTCATCAGACCATAGAATCTTCTTCCACTTGGTCTCAGAGTCTCCCACATGCCTTCTGGGAAACTCTAGCCGAGATTTGATGCAAGTTTTTTTCAACAATGGCTGTCTTTTTGCCACTCTCCCATAAAGGCCAGTTTTGTGAAGCACCCGGGCTATTGTTGCCATATGCACAGTGTCTCCCAGCTCAGCCGTGGAACACTGTAACTCCTTTAGAGTTGCCATAGGCCTCTTGGTGGCCTCCCTGACTAGTGCCCTATACGCCCGGATACTCCGTTTTTGAGGACGGCCTGTTCTAGACAGATTCAGTTGTGCCATATTCTCTCCATTTCTTAATAATGGACTTTACTGTGCTCTGAGAGGATATTTAATGCCTTGGAAATGTTCTTATATCCTACCCCTGATTGGTGCTTTTGAAGAACCTTATTCCGGATTTGCTTTGAATGTTCCTTCATCTTCATGATGTAGTTTTTGTTAGGAAATGTACTAACCAACTGTGGGACCTCCCAGAGACAGGTGTATTTAACCTGAAATCATGTGAAACACCTTAATTGCACACAGGTGGACTCCATTCAACTAATTATGTGACTTCTAAAGACAACTGGTTGCACCAGAGCTTATTTAGGTGTGTCATAGCAAACGGGGTGAATACTTATGCAATCAATTATTTTCTGTTTTATATTTGTAATTAATTTAGAACAATTTGTAGATTTTATTTTTCACTTTGACATTATGGACTTTTCTTGTGTTGATCAGTGGCAAACATAGCGCTTAGCGTTGAGGCCAAAAAGCTCTATTTTGGTCTCATCAGACCATAGAATCTTCTTCCACTTGGTCTCAGAGTCTCCCACATGCCTTCTGGGAAACTCTAGCCGAGATTTGATGCGAGTTTTTTTCAACAATGGCTTTCTTTTTGCCACTCTCCCATAAAGGCCAGTTTTGTGAAGCACCCGGGCTATTGTTGCCATATGCACAGTGTCTCCCAGCTCAGCCGTGGAACACTGTAACTCCTTTAGAGTTGCCATAGGCCTCTTGGTGGCCTCCCTGACTAGTGCCCTATACGCCCGGATACTCCGTTTTTGAGGACGGCCTGTTCTAGACAGATTCACAGTTGTGCCATATTCTCTCCATTTCTTAATAATGGACTTTACTGTGCTCTGAGAGGATATTCAATGCCTTGGAAATGTTCTTATATCCTACCCCTGATTGGTGCTTTTGAAGAACCTTATTCCGGATTTGCTTTGAATGTTCCTTCATCTTCATGATGTAGTTTTTGTTAGGAAATGTACTAACCAACTGTGGGACCTCCCAGAGACAGGTGTATTTAACCTGAAATCATGTGAAACACCTTAATTGCACACAGGTGGACTCCATTCAACTAATTATGTGACTTCTAAAGACAATTGGCTGCACCAGAGCTTATTTAGGTGTGTCATAGCAAAGGGGGTGAATACTTATGCAATCAATTATTTTCTGTTTTATATTTGTAATTAATTTAGAACAATTTGTAGATTTTATTTTTCACTTTGACATTATGGACTTTTCTTGTGTTGATCAGTGGCAAACATAGTGCTTAGCGTTGAGGCCAAAAAGCTCTATTTTAGTCTCATCAGACCATAGAATCTTCTTCCACTTGGTCTCAGAGTCTCCCACATGCCTTCTGGGAAACTCTAGCCGAGATTTGATGCAAGTTTTTTTCAACAATGGCTTTCTTTTTGCCACTCTCCCATAAAGGCCAGTTTTGTGAAGCACCCGGGCTATTGTTGCCATATGCACAGTGTCTCCCAGCTCAGCCGTGGAACACTGTAACTCCTTTAGAGTTGCCATAGGCCTCTTGGTGGCCTCCCTGACTAGTGCCCTATACGCCCGGATACTCCGTTTTTGAGGACGGCCTGTTCTAGACAGATTCACAGTTGTGCCATATTCTCTCCATTTCTTAATAATGGACTTTACTGTGCTCTGAGAGGATATTCAATGCCTTGGAAATGTTCTTATATCCTACCCCTGTTTGGTGCTTTTGAAGAACCTTATTCCGGATTTGCTTTGAATGTTCCTTCATCTTCATGATGTAGTTTTTGTTAGGAAATGTACTAACCAACTGTGGGACCTCCCAGAGACAGGTGTATTTAACCTGAAATCATGTGAAACACCTTAATTGCACACAGGTGGACTCCATTCAACTAATTATGTGACTTCTAAAGACAATTGGTTGCACCAGAGCTTATTTAGGTGTGTCATAGCAAAGGGGGTGAATACTTATGCAATCAATTATTTTCTGTTTTATATTTGTAATTAATTTAGAACAATTTGTAGATTTTATTTTTCACTTTGACATTATGGACTTTTCTTGTGTTGATCAGTGGCAAAAACTCCCAATTAAATCCATTTTGATTCCATGTTGTAACACAATGAAATGTGGAAAAGTCCAAGGGGGGTGAATACTTTTGAGAGCCACTGTATTTCTTAGCAGACACCCTTATCCAGGACGACTTACAATTGTTACAAGATATCACATTATTTTTACATACAATTATATTATTTTTCTACATACAATTACCCATTTATACAGTTGGATTGTTACTGGAGCAATCTAGGTAAAGTACCTTGCTCAAGGGTACAGCAGCAATGTCCCCCACCTGGGATTGAACCCACGACCTTCTAGTCAAGAGTCCCGAGACCTAACCACTACTCCACACTGCCGCACTGACCATAGTCAAAATTGAGCTACATGACCAGAGTCACCATTGAGCTACATGACCAGAGTCACCATTGAGCTACATGACCAGAGTCACCATTGAGCTAAATGACCATAGTTAGAATAGAATTGACTAGAGTCAGAATAGTGCTACATTGGAGGCTGTGTGGTCCAGTGGTTAAAGAAAAGGGCTTGTAACCAGGAGGTCCCCGGTTCAAATCCCACCTTAGCCACTGACTCACTGTGTGACCCTGAGCAAGTCACTTAACCTCCTTGTGCTCCGTCTTTCGGGTGAGATGTAATTGTAAGTGACTCTGCAGCTGATGCAAAGTTCACACACCCTAGTCTCTGTAAGTCGCCTTGGATAAAGGTGTCTGCTAAATAAACACATAATAATAATACATTACCATAGCCACAAAAAACCTTAGTGGACAAAGTGGGTCTGGGTGGCCGAGCGGCAGTTCCAGGAGGTCGGCATGAAGTAGTGACTTGCTCTCATAATGCTATTAGATAACAGATACACTGGGGGGGTAAGTGCATATTACTAAGGGCATGGTCTTTTGATCAAAAAAATATTTAAGTAAAAATAATAAGTCAAGCCATGTGGGAGGCTCTGCACCCCGGGCAGAGTTCCCATTCACCCCTGGCAGCTTCCACTTCCCTGGAAGTCTGTCTGTTGCCCTCCCGTGCCTGGCGCCAGATCAGGTCGGGCTGGAGGCTCTGTTTTCGGCTTGGGGAGGCGGTGGGTCCCCTTACAGTCCTGGACTTCCATGCTGATGGAAGTATGCTGCCCTCCCGCGCCTGGCGCCAGATCAGGCCGGGCTGGAGGCTCTGTTTTGGGCTTGAGTAGGCAGTGTGGGTCCCTTACATTTTTTTATTTTTAATGCACTTTAAGTCTCTTGCCTTCACGGGGTTTGGAGGCTCTGTTTTGGGCAACAGTGTGCCATTTGTGTCGCTGACTTTCAGTGCACTTGAAGCCTGTTGCCCTCGCGGGGTTTGGAGGCTCTGTTTTCAGCAGCAGTGTGCCGTTTGTGTCCTTGGTGACCTCCAT